>NW_011889361.1:412613-439954 GCF_000151845.1 Pteropus vampyrus | reverse complement strand
TATTTCTCTTTCTTGTCTTATTTCTGTGGCTAAGACTTCCAATACAATGTTGAAGAGGAGTGGTGAAAGTGGGCATCCTTGTCTTGTTCCTGATCTTAAGGAAAATGCTTTTAGCCTTTTCTCACTGAGTATGATGTTAGCTGTAGGTTTGTCATATATGGCCTTTATTAGCTGAGGTATGTTCCCTCTATTCCCACTTTGCTGAGAGTTTTATCATAAATAGATGCTGGATTTTGTCAAACACTTTTTCTGCATCTATTGATATGATCATATGGTTTTTATCTTTTGTTAAATGTGATGTATCACATTAGTTGATTTGCGGATATTGTACCAACCTTGCATCCCAGAAATAAATCCAACCTGATTGTGGTGTACAATATTTTTAATCTATTGCTGAATTTGGTTTGCTAATATTTTGTTGAGAAATTTTGTATCAATGTTCAAGAAATATCAGCCTATTGTTTTCTTTTTTTTCTAATGCTTTTATCTGGTTTTGAAATCAAGGTAATGGTGACCTCAAAATAGGAGTTAGGAAGCCTTCTCTTTTCTTGAACTTTTTGGAATAGTTTGAGAATAAGTGTTAATTCTTTGAATGTTTGGTAAAATTTGCCTATGAATCCATCTGGTCCAGGACTTTTGTTTTATGGGAGGTTTTTGATTACTGATTCTATTTCATTGATGATAATCAGTTGTTTCAGATTTTCTGTTTCTTCTTGACTCAGTCTTGGGAGATTGTATGTTTCTAAGAATGCATCCATTTCTTCCAGGTTATCCAATTTGTTGGTGTCTAATTGCTCACAGTATTTTCTTATAATCCTTTGTACTTCTGTGGAGTCCATAGTTATTTCTCCTCTTGCATTTCTGATTTTATTTATTTGAGTCCTCTCTTTTTTCCTTGATGAGACTGGTTAAGGGTTTGTCAGTTTTGTTTATCTTTTCAAAGAATCAGCTCTTGGTTTCATTAATCATTTACACTGTTTTTCTAGACTCTATTTTGTTTATTTCCACTCTTATCTTTATTATTTCATTTCTTCCACTCACTTTGGGCTTTGTTTGCTGTTCTTTTTCTAGTTCTTTTAAGTGTAAGGTTAAATTGTTTATTTGAGTTTTTTCTTGTTTCTTGAGATAAGCCTTTATTGCTATGAATTTCCCTCTTAGGACTACTTTTGCTGTGTCTCATAGGTTTCGAGTCATTGTGTTTGCATTTTTATTTGTCTCTAGGTATATTTTGATTTCTTCCTTGGTCTCATTGTTAACCCATTCATTGTTTAGTAGCATGTTATTTAGCCTCCATGTGTTTGTATATTTTCTAGTTTTTTCCCTGTAGTTCATTTCTAGTTTCATACCATTGTCATAGGAGAAGATAGTTGATATGAATTCAGTCTTCTTAAATTCATCAAAACTTGTTTTGTGTCCTAACATGTGGTCTATCTGGAAAATGTCCCATGTGCACTCGAGCAGAATGTATATTTTGCTGTTTTGGGGTGAAATGCTCTGAAAAAAATCTATTTAATTCATCTGGTCTAGTGTGTCTTTTAGGTCCACTGTTTCCTTGATTTTTTGTCTGGAAGATATGTCCATTGGTGTCAACGGGGGTGTTTAAGTCTCCTACTGTGAGTGTATTACTGTTAATCTCTCCTTTTATGTCAGTCAATAATTGCTTTATGTATGTAGGTGCTCCTATGTTAGGTGTGTATATGTTTACTAGGGTTATATCCTCTTGATTTATTTATCCCTTTATCATTATGTAATGTTCTTCTTTGTCTGTTATTATAGCCTTCATTTTAAATCTATTTTGTCTGATATAAGTATCGCTACCCTGGCTTTTTTTAAATTTCCATTTGCATGAAATATTTTTTTCCATCCCTTTATTTTCAGTCTGTGAGTGTCATTTGATCTGAAGTGGGTCTCTTGTAGACAGCATCTGCATAGGTTTTGTTTTCTTATCCATTCGACTACCCTATGTCTTTTGATTGGAGCATTTAATCCATTTACATTTAAAGTGATTAATAGGTACATAGTTGCAGTCATTTTATTATTCGTATTTGTTTTTTGTTTGTTTGGTTTTTCTATTTTTTATTTTTTTACCCTTTCTTTTTTTACAGAAGTTCCTTTAACCTTTCTTCTAATACTGGCTTATTGGTGATGAATTCCTTAAACTTTTCCCTATCTGGGAAACTTTTTATCTCACTTTCCATTTTAATCAAAAACCTTGCTGGGTAGAATATTTATAGTTGTAGATTCTTATTTTTCTTAACTTTGAATATTTCTTGCCAGTCCCTTCTGGCCTAAGAAGTTTCCATTGAAAAATCAGCAAACATTCTTCTGGGAATATCCTTGTAAGTAACTAGCTGCCTTTCTCTTGATGCTTTTAAGATTTTTTCTTTGTCTTTGACCTTTGGCATTTTAATTATGATGTGTCATGATGTGTGTCTGTTTCAGTTCCTCTTGTTTGGGACTCTTTGTGCTTCCTGAACTTGTATGTCTAGTTCCTTTGCCAGATTAGGGAAGTTTTCTGTCATTATTTCTTCAAATAGATTCTCGATTCCTTGCTCTCTCTCTTCTCCTTTGGATACTCCTATGATGCAGATATTATTACACTTCATGTTGTCCCAGAGGTCTCTTAAACTATCCTCATTTTTTTTTTAATTCTTTTTTCTTTTTGTTGTTCTGATTGGGTGTTTTCTGCTACCTTGTCTTCCAGTCTGCTTTGTCCAATCAATTGCTGAATCCTTTTAGTGTATTTTTCATTCCAATTATTGTATTCTTCATTTCTGTCTGGTTCTTTTTTTATGCTTTCTATGTTCTTTTTTATGCTTACTATCTCTCTGTTGATAGTAATCTCTCTGTTGATAGTTCTTTTTTATGCTTTCTATGTTCTTTTTTATGCTTACTATCTCTCTATTGATAGTAATCTCTCAGATATCTCTATGTTGAGGTTCTTATTGTACTCATCCATTCTCCCCCTAAGTTTGTTGAGCATCCTTATAACTATTATTTTGAATTCTGTCTCTGGTAGGTTGCTTGCCTTCATTTCATTTAGCTTACTTTCTGGAGTTTTCTCCTCTTGTTTCATTTGTGGCATATTTCTTTGTTTTTCTCACTTTATTAGCTTCTCTGTGTTCGTTTTAATGTGTTAAAAATATTTCTTTCATCTCTCAGCCTTGGCCAGATGGCCTTATGTTGAAGGTGTCCTGTGTACCCCAGTGGTACACTCTCCCTGGTCCCCTGTGCTGGGGGCTATGGATGTGATCTTTGTGTGGGTTGTGTGTGATCTTCTGTTGTAGCTAAGCTTTTATTGGTGTTAGTACCTCAGTGTATGGGATTAACACTCAAGGTGACTATGGGAATTGGCTGAGCCCACAGGATATGAGTTGCTATGAGTGGCATTTACCCTAGCTGGCTTGTGTACTCGTTGAGACCACCTTTTGAGTGTACTGCTTATGGGCCTTGTCAGAAGTTTCTCTGTTGTGGTCTAGTGCCAGCTTCTGGATGCATTGGTTTTGTGGCCCCTCGGGAGTGGCTCCCAGGTAAGCCAAGTTCAGCCACTGCCTTTGATTGCTCAGCGCTACCTGGTGGGAGCTACAAAGTGATCCACAGATGGTTGTTGCCTATACTGGTAAGTGGAAGAGACAATACTGTAGGCCATGGTCTGATTATCTCTTGTCCTTGGCTTACGGCTGTTTAGCAGAAGGACCAGTGCTTCTAAAGGCCTGACACTGCCTGTCAGTTGCCCGCATGTCTCTGAAACTGGAAAAGCTTCTGGGTGATATGTGTGTTGGGTGATGCAGGAACCCCAGGAGTTTCCTGGGTCTATTGAGCAAATTTCCCCCTGCCACAGCAGTGTCAGTTTACATGTCAGCACTGTTTCTGTGTCTCCCCGTAAAAATATCTAATTGTAGCAAGGCCAGCTGCTGCCCACCTCAGGCCTTCAAACACTCAAGCTCTGTTTAAGAATTACCAATGCTTGTGGGCATGAGTTTGTGACCCTCCACTGAAAGCTTCTCCTGGATAAATGGGCTTTGCATGGGCCGCACGAACTAAGTGCTGTTGTTTGTGGATTAGGTAAAGCATCATCATGTTAGGTACAGGGCCGTTAGGCCTATATAACACCAGATTTGCTGCCAGCTATGGTACTACAGGCTCCCACCAAAGTCACATATTACCGTGCAACCTACTGCCATCTATGATGGGCCCACGAAACCCCTGAGATCTGCCCAAGTGATACTGTATCTAATGTTGGCAGCAGTGATCTTTCCATCACTGTATTCCCTAAACTTTGCTCACTTCATTGGCTGAGGTCTGTTGACTACACAGAATGCACCACCCAGGGCAGGGGCAGCTGCCTATCGAAGTACGGTGGGCACTTTGTGTATTGGATGGGACAGGAGCTCAGAGAGTCAAGGGCCGTCAGGCCAATAGCCTCAGTTTTCTGCAACTTCTGTGTCTGCGTGTTCCTGTAGTAGTCACAGATCAGAGGAAAACAAGCTGCTGTCTGGGGTGGTCTTACAGTCCCCTGCGATCCCACCAAGAGATATTGCAGCTCATACAGACAGCAGTGGTCTTCCCACTAGCCAAGGACTGTTGCCTGCGCAGACTGCACAACCCGAGAAGGGCAAGTTGGGGGAGATTGCCTGTCAATGGGCTGCAGGTGCTTTGTGGCTTGGCTGAAGGAGGATCTCAGGGAGACAAGGGCCATCAGGTCAATACAGCCTCAGTTTTGCTGCAACTCTGTGCCTACACACTTCCACTGTAGTCACAGATCACAGTGAGACTAGCTGCTGTCTGGGGCAGTCCACAGACCCCTGCAATTTCCTCACATGATAGTGCAGCTCCTGCATGCCTGCAACTGCTTTCCCTGCAATGCCCACACTGTGCTAGCCAAAGTTTGTTGCCTGTGCAGATTGAGAGACCTAGGAGAGAAGCATGGTGGTGGTGGTTGTCTGTCAGTGGGCCGCCTGGGGCACTTTGTGGGTTGGGCATGGTGGGGTCTCAGGGAGACAATGGCAGTCAGATCAATACAGCCTTAGTCTTGCTGCAACTTCGGTAACCGTTCACACGTTCTCACAAAAGTTACAAATCACAGCAAGACTAGCTGCTGTCTGGGACTGGGCCACAGACCCCCCCATGACCTGCACAAGTTCATGTTGGCAGCAGTGATCTGCCTGAAACTGTCTCCAAAATGTGTGCTCACAATGGGAATACCTGTCCCTGAAAGGATGCAGGGCGTGGCAGCCACCCACCAACAAAAGCCCTGGGCCATCTGTAGGTTCGGTGGGACAGGCCAATCTCCTTAGGCCAGTGCTTTCTAATGACCCTGTGGGAGGGATCTGTATGGGCGAGCTGGCTCAGTCTGTAGATTGCATCGCAGGTGGGGGGTGCGACTAAGGCACAATGGCGACTGCCTATTCAGACCTTGTTCTGGTACCAGGTAATGCAGTCTTTCCCTGCATGAATCTTGCAAGAGCCTCTGACCCACCACCGGTGCCCTGTGTGTGTCGCAGGTGAGAGAGCCTGTGCGTGGGCCCTACAAAGGGATGTCTAGGGTTTCATTCTCCTTCCGTCTCACCCAGACAGCCAGAATGCCCTCTGATTTTTACATTTAGAGTTTTTGGGAATTCCTCTTCCCTGGGCTGCGACCCTTGGCTGGGGAGCCTCCAAATGAGGATAAGACCCCTCTCTCTTTCAGGGGAGCCTCTGCAGCCTTGCTCTCCCTCCTGGTGATCCAACACTACCCCCAGGTGCGAGTCTAGTCCAATTTGCAACTTTGCCCCTCCTACTGGCTTCGATGTGGCTCCTCTATAGTATCAGACATATGTGATATGATCAGCTGGACTTCAGGAGATTTTCCATGTTGATTATTTTATAATTTGTTTGTAATTTCAATGTGGACTTGAGAGAAGGCGAACTTTTTCATCTTCCTCCAATCTCGTTCTGGTTTCTTAACGTAGGCATTTATCACTATGAACTTCTCGTAGAATATTTTTTCTGTATCCCCTATATTTTTGTATGTTGTATTTCTGTTTTTATTTGTCTCAAGATATTTTTGACTTTTCTTCTGATTTCTCTTTGACCCATTAGTTGTTCAGTAGGATGAACAACTAATGTTTGTGGATTTTTCAGTTTTCCAGTTTTCTTACTGTAATTGATTTCTACTTTTACTGTCATTGTGGTTGGAAAAGATGCTTGATAAGATTTCAGTCTTCTTAAATTTATTAAGAATTGTTTTGTGGCTGAACATATGATCTATCATGGAGAATGTTCCATCTATGCTGGAGAAAAACAAGTATTCTGCTTTTGAATGGAATGTTCTTGAATACCTATTAAGTCCATCTAGTTTAATATGTTAAGTCCAATGTTTCCTTACTGATTTTCTGTCTGGATGATCTATCCACTGATGAATGTGGGATATTGAAATCTCCTTCTAGTTTTGTTTTGCTATTTCTCCCTTATTTTCTTTATATACTTAGGTGCTCCTATTGTGGGAGATTACATATTTATAAATATTATATCCTGTTGGGTTGACCTCTTTATAATTACATAAACTTTCTTTGGTTCTTATTAAAATCTGTCTTAATGTCTATTTTGTTTAATATAAGTATAGTTATCCCAGCTTTCTTTTGGTTTTCATTTGCATGGAAAATTTTTTTCCATTCCTTAGTTTTCAGTTTGTGTGTATCTTTAAAGCTGAAGTGAGTGTCTTGTAAGCAACACATAATTGAGTCTTTAAAAAAAAATAAAAACAATTCAGTCACTTTATTTCTTTCTGAAGAATTTAGTCCATTTATATAAAAAGTAATTATTAATAGGTATGTATTTACTGCCATTTTTTTCATTTTGTTCATTGTTTACTGCCATTTTGTTCATTGTTTTCTAGGCATTTTTAAATTCCTTTGTCCTTTCTTCTTCTTTTGCTCTCTTTCTTTGTAATCTGATGATTTTCGATAGTGGTATGCTTAGACGCCTTTCTGTTTATCTTTTATGTATTTACTATAAGTTTTTGCTTTGTGGTTATCAGGAGGCTTACATAAAACATCTTATATATTTAACAGTCTATTTTAACTTAGTAACAAGTTAAGTTCAAACACATTATTGAGCTCTACATTTTTACTCTCTTTCTTCCCACATTTTATGCTTTTTATGTCACAATTTATATCTTTTTATCTTGTGTATTCATTAAATTATTGAAGTTATAGTTATTTTTGCTACTTTTATTTTTCAACCTTCATACTAGATTTGTAAATCTACAACCATTATGTTCTAGTATTCTGAATTTAACTGTATATTTACCTTTTCCAGTGATATTTATACTTTCAGATGTTTTTCTGTTACTAATTAGCACCTCTCCATTTCAGCTTAAAGAAGTCCCTTTAACATTTCTTGCAAGACCCATCTAGTGGTGCTGAATTCCTTCAGCTTTTGCTTTTCTAGAAAACCTTCTCTCTTTTCCAATTCTGAAGAACAACTTTGCTGAATATAGTATTCTTGGTTAGCAGTGTTTTCTTTTCAGCACTCTGAATATATTGTGCCACTCCCTTCTGGCCTGCAAAGTTTCTGCTTAATATTATTCTTATAGTCTTATGGGAGCTCCCTTGTATGTAACACATTATTTTTCTCTTGCTGATTTTGAGATTCTCTCCTTGTCTTTAACTATTGACAATTTAATTATAATATGTCTTGGTGCGAGTGTCTTTGTATTCCTCTTATTTGGAACACTCTAGGCTTCCTGTATGTAGATGTCTGTTTTCTTCCTCACCTTAGGAAAATTTTCAGCAAATATTTCTCCAAAAAGCCTTCTGCCCCTTTCTCTCTCTCTTCTTTTTCTCAGACCCCTGTAATGTAAATATTGGCCCCCTTGATGTTGTCCCATAAGTCCTTTAAGCTATCTTCTTTTTCATTCTTTTTTTATTTCTCCTTTATGTTCCTCTGATTAGATGAATTAGAAGGCTGCCCTCAAGGCCGAATCTTTTAAGATAAGCAAATAACTCTCTTTTAGGGAAAGAATGAGTATTTCAATCTGTGGTCTCTGCTCTGGCTTTTGAGGGGTTAACCATGATGAAGCCACATGAGCCCTTTAAGAATTGTCTCTTAAAAAGATAAATGCCATACGATTTCATTTATATATGGAATCTAAAAAACAAAATAAACAAACTAAGAAAACAGAAACAAACTCATAGACACAGAATAAACTGATGGTTGCCAGGTGGAAGGGAGGTTTGGGGCTGGGTGAAAAGGGTGAAGAGATTAAGAAATACAAATTGACAGTTACAAAATAGTCACAGGGATATAAAGTATAGATCAAGGAACATAGTCAATGATATTGTAATAACTATATATGATGTCAAGGGAGTACTAGACTTATAGAAAGGATCTCTTCATACATTATATAAATGTCTAACCACTATGTTGTAAAAAAGTTATTTTTAATTATCCTTAAAAAAATACTTTCTCTTAGTTTACTATAGCCGGTAGTTTTCATGGATGCAAGCCCCATTGGCTTTCAAAACTAGACGTTTTGGGGGCCCATCTATTGGGTGGAAGTCTTAAAAGTTGGAGCACCATATATGGCTTCCAAACCCTTTGCTTCTTAAGGAGAAGTTCAGAGTTTTAGTTACCTCCTGGCTGTATGTTGCTGAATCAGTAATGAGATTGTGTGTCAGCCTGTCCTACCTATTTCAGTGTGACTTTTTTTCTCATTGACTGATTGCTTGCTCAGCTAGTTTTTGAATTTCTTTCAGAAGGAATTGTTCCATATGTAGCTTTAGATTCAGTGTGCTTTTTGGAGGAGGTGAGTTAAGGAGCATCCTATAATATTATCAGAACCTGTCCAAAATGTAGTACTTTAAAACACCAATTTAGATTCCGTGTGATCTCAGAAGCTAAGAAGGGTTGGGCCTGGTTAGTGCTTGGATGGGAGACCACCCAGGAAGACCAGGTACTGTAGGCGTAAAAAGTAAAAAATAAAAAATAAAGGATTGTAAGCTGACAAGGTCCTTGCAGTCTGTGAGGTCAACCAAAGATTGCTTCGCCTAAAAAAATAAAAATAAAAATGAAAAATAAATAAAAAATAAAACATCAGTTTATTATTATCTTTCACAGTTCTGTGGGTTGACTGGACTTAGGCCAGTGATTCTTGCTTGGGACATTTCATATTGTCAGACATCATCTGGGACTGGATTTATCTAAAAGATTGACTGGGAATGAAGTCTCATATGGCTTTTAACTTACATGTCTAACAGCTCTATGATTCCTCTGTGTGGCCTGGACTTCTTACATGCTGGTTCAGGGCTCCAAGTCAGAAGAACTAAAAGTTGCCAAATCAGTTAAGGTCTTCCCCAGGTCTCATCAAGGTCACAGGACCTATCCAGATTCAAGACTATGAGAAGTAGATTCCACTTCTCAATAGGAGAATAACAAGGTAATAATGCAGAAGAATATGTGACATAAGAGATGATATTTTGGCCATCTCTGGAAAATATAATATTTCACAGTCTTCCCTTTGGCCAAAATAATTCAGGTTCCTTCTGCATGCAAAACAAAACAAAACAAAAACAAAACAAAATAAAAAAAATTCACTCTTGTCCGCAAGTATTCCAGAATCTTATTCTGATACAGTATTGGCTTGACATTTAGGACCTTGTCATCTAAGTCAATTTAAAGTGCTGATAAGGCTCCTCAGTGTTGATTATAAAATGTATATGTAAATGCAACAGGCTTAGAACAGTTACGACAATTTCATCTAGTTGAAAGAGTTATACTATGAGATATCAAGCTTACTTACTATAAAGCTATAATAATTAAGACAAGACGATATGGTGCAAGAATAGTCAAAGAGACAAATTAAACATAATAGAGTCCAAACATAGAACCCTACATATAAGGCCACTTGATTTTAAGCAAAAGTACAATTTAATGGGAAAGAAAGTTTCTTTCAGTATTTGGCAATGAGCAAATAGATACCTGAATGAACAAAATTAATCTTATGGCTTATCTCTCAAAACACAAAAAATAACGTGATCATAAATTTAGATGTGAAAACTAAAATCAATCAAGCTTCAAGAATAAAACACAAGAAAACATTTTCATGACTTTTGTATAAACAAGGATTTCTTAAACAGAACATAAAAAGCACTGTGAAGGAAAAGAGAAACGTATTGAACTTAATTAAAATTAAAAACTTTTGCTCATCAAAATACACCATTAAGAAAGTGAAACAGCAAACACCAGACTGAGAGAATATATTTGTAATACATATAATCAATGAATATTAAAAGAATTCCTACCAGTCAAAAAGATAAAACATAGACAATTCGATTACAAAATGGGCAAAAGACTTAAAGAGTCACTTCACAAAATAAGGTCTCCAAATATCCAATAAGTATATGAACAAGATCAAGTAAAACAAAAGGAGAATGCTCAGACTTAAAGTTTTCTGGATTCTAATTTTAAGGGAAAGGTAGAAGTACTGGTTCTCTTTAGACTTTCCTTCTGGTATTATATTAAAAATTTTAAGAATAATCACCAAAAATAATTTTAAAATGTATAATTTGCAGTCTAGCAGGAAAAAGAGGGGTGCTGAAAAAACAAACTTTATAAAGTCAGTAGAAGATAGAAAGGAGAAAAGCTTCAAAAAAAGCATAAGGGGTGGTAGAAATAAATTCAAATATACCAATAATTACAATAACTGTAACTGAACTAAATTTTCTATCTCTTTAAAGATGATCTTTTAGGACACAGAAAGAATAAAAGTATAAGAATGGTGAAAGGCATACAGGCAAATAATATATTTTTTAAAAATTATACCTATAATAGTATCAAGTAAGTTAGATTTTAAGGTAGAAACATTAGTAGGGATAAAAAGGTTGATTACATAATAATGAAAATATAATCCACCTGGAAGACAACAATAATTTTGCTTAAATTCATCTAACAATAAATTCTCAAATCTTCAGAGCAAAGATTAATAGAAATACTAGGTTAAATTGACAAATCTATAATCTTAGAAATTCTAACCCATCTCTCTCAGTAATTGTTTAATTCACTTTTGCTGTGTTTTACATAGCTTAAAACAACCACCAAAATGTAGACACTTAAAATAACAGCCGTGTATTAGTTCACTATTTTGTGGATCAGCGATTTAAACAGAATTCAACAGGACAGTTTTTCTGCTGGTTTCATTTGAGGTCATGCATGTTTGATGGCCTCACTCCCATGTCTCTGTGTATGCTGGAATTAGGGATAACTGGGCTGTTTATCTCATCATCCGTTAAAGTATGCTAAACTTATTCATGTGACAGTAGATCAGAAAAGTAACAAGAGAACGAACCCTAATGCACAAGCATCACACTTGCTAATGTCCCATTGGGCAAAAAAAAAAAAAAAAAAAAAAAAATGTCGCATGGCCAATATACAGGGATTAGTAAAGAGACTCCACTTTTTTTGATGGACATGCTGTCATTTTGCAAGGGCATGGATACAGGAAAGAAAAGATTTTGTTGCTATTTTTACAATCTGTATATTGATAGAGCAAGAAGAAAAAATTAGTAAGGCTATAAGATTTGAACAATACAGAAGTTTTATATGATTGATGTATGGAAAACTTGTACTCCACAACTTAAAAATATCAACTCTTTTAAAGCAAATGTAATATACTTACAAAAATTGATCACGTACAAAGTTACAAAACTAGTTTCAGCAAAAAAAGAATTACTCTTTTATTAACCTCATTTTTAAGTCAAAATTCAATAAGCTAAACTTTCCAAGGACATGTTTAGAGATTGAAAAATGTTTTTAAGTAATTCATTGATCAAAGAAGAATTCATAAGAATTAGAAAATATTTTGAATGGAATAACAGAAATACTGTGACATAACTTATGTAGCTAAAGTGGTATTTACATAAAAACTTTAGCTTTAAATACTTATATTATAAAAGTGATGTTAAATAATGAGCTCTTTATATTCCCTCAAGTTAGAAAAAGAACAGTAGAATTATTAACTTAGAAAAAACAGAAGAAAGAAAATTTAAAAAGCAGAAATGAATGAAATAGTAGAAACACAGATTCATTAGAAAGATTAAAAAATATAGATGCTAGTTCTGTGAAAAGATTAATAAAATAGATAAGTCTCTTTCAAGATGGGTCCAGAAGAACAAAGACAAAACTATATACTATTTGGGAAAAAAAAGGGAAATAACAAAGGATTCAGCAAGATTAAAAAAATAGAGAACTACAACTCATTTTTTTGAGGCAACTGTAACCTTGATAACAAAACTAGATAGGAGCAATACAAGAAAGGAACTAATGTTAACATCATTCATGAATATAGATGTAAATATCATAAATGAAATATTATCAAACCACATTTGTGTGGAAATTATGACCAATACATGCAAGAATACTTTAAAATTGTCAATGTGATTCATCGTATAAACACATGAAATGGAAAATACTGGATAACCCCAAAATAAACAGAAAAAATATTTGATAAAATCCAACACTTGACATCAATTATATTGAAAAATTTTTTACACAAGAGCAACAGGAGAAAATTTTCTTAACTAATTGAAAGAACTCTACTAGGTCTAGCAAATGTATCATATTTAATAATGAAATAGTGGCAGTAGTCCCCAAAGTAACAAAACAACAGCATCCATTATCATCGCTATTTTTAACCATGAGACTGAGGTCCTAAAATATTCTGCTAAGAGAAGGAAATAAAAAACATAGGAAATGTGAAAAAAAAAAGTGAAATTTTCATTATTTGCAAATTTACATAAAAACCCTAAAACTATCAATGGACAAAACTATTAGAATGAATAAGACAGTTAAGCAGTTCAGAACTTTGAGCTGTATTCAAGATCAAATACAGAATTAACTTACATTCATAAGCCAGCAACAAACAAATTAAAATGTAATAGTAAATTACTATTATGCTACTAGATATTAAGACAACTTATAAAGTCTTAACGTTTAAAACAGTGTGGCATTAGCAGCAAACAGATAAATGGAACAGAACATAAAACTCATATCTGTAAGATCATTAGAAATTAGGCATAGAAATGTGCAGCATTTAGAATCAAAAAGGAAAAGATATTGTTCTATAATGGTGCTATGAAAATTGGTTCACTATAAGGGAAAAATGCTACTAGATTCCTATTTTACATTGTGTCAAAAACAATTTTCAGATATATTAAAGACAAATATATGAAAAGTGAAACTTTAATATAGAAGAAAATGTAGGTAGATCTTTTAAATATTTGGGCGACAATGAACAGTAGAGACAAAAGGAAAGCAGTAGATAAGTGATAGTCGATCATGTTACAGATAAAGGATTAATATTTCTAATATTTAAAAGACTAAGGGTCAACAAGAAAATAATGATACAGTAGAAAAATAGGGAAATGATAGTAAAAAACAATTTATAGGGAGGAAAAAATGGGCTCTAAACATAAAGAGATACTCAATTTCACTACTGACCAGAGAAGTACAAAATAAAATAAAAACAAACAACTCTATTGAATCCATCAGATAAGAGAAAACGTAAATCAGTTAACATTAATCGCTGGTATGGCTGTGGAGTAACGAATACTCATGTACTGCTGATAGGTCTGTAAGTTAATATAGGCTCCTTGAAGAGCAGGATAACAGTGATGCAGTCAGGCTGTAACCTGGAAAAAAATGGCAGGTTAATTCAAGAAGGGTTGATTTACAGAGATTTTTTTTTTAAGGTATGGGTGAGGGAGCTTTTACCGCCCCCAGCCTGGATGGGACAGGAGCGGGAAAGAAGGTTCCTGGAACCTAGGAGTGAATCTTGCAGAAGTTGTCTTGAGAGGAGCAGTTTCCCTCAGTTTAGGGATATAGATACCAATCTTCAGGGAGTAGAGCTGGGTGAATAAATACCTGGACCTCACTCTCCCTCAGATATTTTGCTGGGGTTCCCTATTGGGTAAATCTGATCAGGAACTGAAGGGTCCTTCGATGTAGTTCATAGACTTAGCTTCCCAGGCAGGGATTGGGTGGAGAGAGGATTTAGGGGGCAAACATAAATATCCAGCAATCTCAATGGTTAATGAAATTGAAAATATTTGTACCTTACAACTAGCTATTCCACTGACAAATATACTTAAAGAAACTTTGTCATACGTACATGAAGACACATGTACAAGTATGTACAATGCAATGTTATTGAGAAGAGTATGTCAGAAATAACTCGAAATTTTACCAGTGGCAGAACAGGTAGGTAAAATGTGGGATGGACAAATGATAGAATATTATAGAGCAGTTAAAAGGAATTAATTACATCTTTACTTTTTAATGTGGATGCATCTGAAAACAATGTTGGTAGAAAGAGCAAATTGTAGAATGAGACAATGTAAGTATAATTCTGTATTGGTTGGAAATGCCTTTGGCACCATAAACAGAAGACAACTACAGGAGTTTAAAAGAAATAGGGGTTTATTTGTCTCACAATGCAGTTAGACCATCCAGAGCTGGTGCAGCTACTCCAGGGTATACACAAGCAGGATTCTTTCACTGTGCATTGCTAAATTACAATTGAATTACTTCAGGTTATTTAGCAATTCACTTAGCCCAGACTTTCCATCCATGCCTTTAATATTAGTTTTCAAGTAGACATGAAGTGGGTAAATATTTTTAAAATCACATGAGTTTAATGACTAAAAAGCTGAGAACATGTGTACCTCTCGGGTGGATAAACTCTGGTGCCCTACATGTTGTGTAAAACATTTTAGGGAGATTACATCCACTCTTGTGACTTGCTTGAGGTGAGGGTATGAGGGTAGGTATCAAGCAGACAGTCTGACCAAGACTGAGTCACACACCTCCTCACGCTGCCACCAGTCTTCATCTACAGAACAATAAGAATGCAAACTCTAGCTCTCTCCACTATCACGAGAGGGTTTAATAAGTTTGCCTTTTAAAAAGCAGGTTTCTGCTTCTAACCTGTAACTGATTGCTCATCTTTGCATTTGAGTTTAATACATTTGTTAAAAATAAGGGAGAGAGAAAATAAGGGAAATCTCAGCAGATATTTATCAGTGGCAGGCCTATTAACTCTTATCTTGTGGATTGTGAATACATGTATCAGTTTAGAGAATTTAGGTATTTTTAATTATGTCACTACGTGATAGAAAAAATTTTCTTAAACTAAAATATGGTTCTAGAAATTAGAAAAATCTGAGTATTTTTTATTATGCAGAGTATCATTTTTGGTGCAAGGTACCGTAATAAATGCTTTATGAATAAATAACAATAGAAATTGTACTGGCTACCATTTATTCAATGTATACCATATACCAGGCATTGTAGAAAACCAATTATATGCCTCAGCTCATTTAATCTTTGTAACAACCTCATAGGTTTAATTAAATTGGTTTATTAAAATATAGGTTTAGTTGAACTAGCTAAATGACTGGTA
This sequence comes from Pteropus vampyrus, assembly GCF_000151845.1. Taxonomy (NCBI): domain Eukaryota; kingdom Metazoa; phylum Chordata; class Mammalia; order Chiroptera; family Pteropodidae; genus Pteropus; species Pteropus vampyrus. The sequence continues at coordinate 424,518 of NW_011889361.1, read as the reverse complement.
TATAGTAAATGTCCAACTAACGATAATTATTTTTAGTATGATTATCATTGTTATTCTCATAATATAGATGAGGAGGCAGAGACTTGGAGTACTTAGGTCGAAAGTTGCACAACTAATAAGGAGCAGAGCTAAAATTGAACTGGGGTCTGTCAGACCACAAGTCTGCATTAATTATAAAACTCTACAACAATTTCTATGTCATTACATTTAACACTCTAACTATGAGCCAAGCTTAGGATGATTTTCATTTTTCAGGTTAGGAGACTAAGAGAGAAAATAAGTATTAATAATTGTATATTTCATGACTTTTGCAAGGCACTGCTGGTCAGTGAAAAAATTAGCTTTCCTGGGAAGCAAATCCTGAGGTGGAGATAAGCGCACAAGACATTTGTTAGGGAGTGCTCTGGAGAGCAACGCCTGTGCAAGGAGGGAAGGGTGCAGGACTGGGCAGGGGGAGAAGATGGGCTGTGATAGTCTCAGTGAGGGTCTCGGCCAGCCCCAGAGGGAGCTCTGAAGCAGGATAGTTCAGAGTAACCTGAGTTGGTAGGAGGGCCCCTGAAATTGGAGTCTGTCAGTCCCTATGTTGATTAGTCATTCCCGTGAATAGGAAATGCTTTTAAGAAGGCAGCTTTCTTTAGCAGAGAAAACCCACAAAGAGGGCTGTCTGTTTGCTGCACTTCCAAAAGCTGGGGGAAGAAGTCCTTTATTCCTAAGGTGGATCTGGGAGCCACATCACAGCATCCACTTCAGGATACAAAACCTTACTAAGAACAAAATCCAAAATTTTAATTTCATTCTACGATGTTATTTCTATTTTATCTAGAAACTGATATAAGGATTTTGCATAGTAACTCTAATCTTTCATTCCCACATTTTAAATCCAATCTTGGTAAGCCACAGCTAAACCATGAGTGTTACTGATTACAGTAATATTATAGTAATATTGTCACTAACAGACATGACAGTTCATTGTAATACTCCACTAACTGCATCTTTACAGCATCATTGCTGAGTTCTAGGTGTCTTATTTTAATTCTGGACATTGGAAACGGGAAATTGTATATATGCAACTCCAAAAATTGGTTTAACACTAATAAAACTTCAATACATATTTACTACAAGATTGCTTTAAATTTGGTCTAAATCTCTTCTAAAAGATTTCCCACATTAGGAACTTGGTTGATTTTTCCTTCGTCGCTAGTTTTTGTTTGTTTGTTTGATTTTTTCTGTAGGAGGACATTGGTTGAAGTTGAGTTCTACTCCCACAAGGAAAGATAAGTGAATCTATAACCACACTCTCAACTGTGGAAATTTTAAAAAATGCTCAACCACACCCTTTCCTATGAAAGTATTACAAAGTAATTTCTTTAAAAAAAAAAAATTTACATCCTTAAAAGAAAGGAATCCCATTCTCTCTCTTAATAGCAGCAAAAATATTTAGGTTTTCTGATCTCGTATAAAATATGTAATATATGGGTAAAGTCTCTTCTTTTAATAATTAAAAAAAATTTTAATTACAGTTGGCATACAAGTTTCAGGTGTGCAACATCATGATTAGACATTTATATAATTTATGAAGTGATCATCCCAATAAATCTAGTACCCATCTGACACCATAGTTATTATAATATTATTGACTATATTCTTTATGCTATATGTTATATCTCCATGACTATTTTGTAACTACCAGTTAGTGTTTCTTAATCCCTTTCTCCTTTTTACCCAAACCCCCTTCCATCTACTTTCAAAATGTTCTCTGTATCTATGAATTTGTTTCTGTTTTGTTCTTTAGATTTCACATGTAAGTAAAATCATATAGCATTTATCTTTCTCTGTCTTACTTCACTCAGCACAATACCCTCTAGGTTCATCCATGTTTTTGCAGATGGCAAGATGTCAAGCTTTTTTATGGAAGAGTAGTATTTTATTGCATATGATATCTAAATATGATATCTAAATGATATATCTAAATGATAGCTTTGCTAGATAATCTTAGTTGTAGGTCCTTTCTTTTCATCACTTTAAATATTTCATATTAATCCGTTCTGATCTCAAAGTTTCTGATGAGAAATCAGCTGACAGTCTTATGGGAGCTCCCTTGTAAGTAACTGCCTTTCTCTTGCTGCTTTTATAATTTTCTCTTTGTCTTTAATCTATGGCATTTTAATTTTGATATGTCTTGATGTGGGCCTCTTTTGGTTCATCTTGTTTGGGACTCGCTGAGCTTCCTGGGGTTGTATATCTATTTACTTCACCAGGTTAGGGAAGTTTTCCATCATTATTTCTTCAAATAGGTTTTCAATTCCTTGCTCTCTCTCTTCTCCTTCTGATATCACTATGATGCAAATGTTGGTATGCTTGATGTTGTCATGGAGGCCCCTTAAACTATCCTCATTATTTTGGATTCTTTTTTCTTTTTTGCTGTTCTATTTGGGTGTTTTCTGCTACTTTATCTTGTAAATTGCTGATTTGATCCTCTACTTCATCTAACCTATTGATTTCCTCTAATATACTTTTTATCTCAGATATTGTATTCATTTCTGACTAGTTCTTTTTTACATTTTCTATCTCCATTTTAATGTTTTCTGTCTCTTTGTTGACGTTCTCACTGAGTTCATCTACTCTTCCCCTATTCACTGAGCATCCTTATAACCAGTGTTTTGAACTCTGCATCTAGTAGATTGCTTGTCTCAATTTTGTTTTGCTCTTTGCTCTGTTCTTTCATTTGGGACATTTGTCTTCTCATTTTGTCTGCCTCCTTGTGCTATTTTCTACATATTAGGTAGGGCTGCTATGTCTCTCAGTCTTAGTAGACTGGACTTATGTAATAGGTTTTCTGTGGGGCCCAGTGGTGCAGTCTCCCTGGTCACCTGAGCTGGGTAATGCAGGTGTGTCCCTTGTGTTGTGTGTGTCTTCTTGTTGTAGCTGAGCCTTGGTTGCTGTTTTCATGTCAGTGGGAGGAATTGACCCTCAGGCTGACTGGTTGTGAGGACTGGCTGTGACTACAGTGGAGGGGCTGTTGTGCAGGGGCTGACCCTACAGAGCAGAATTTGCTTTAGCAGGGCTCGATGCCCTTCCAGTCTGCCCTATGGATATGCTGTCCTTGGATACAGCCCTGGTGATGCTCCAGTGATCTAGCTACTGGATGTAGTGGCCCCAAGTCCCCCTGGGAGGGGCCCAACCAAAGACCAACTTCAGCTCATCTGGCATGAGCCACCAAGCAATCCTAAGATGACTGTAGCCTGTGCTAGGCTTAGAGGTGCCTTGAGAGACCAAACAGTGAACTGAGGCCAGCTGCTGCTTGTATCACATTTGTGAACTTTTGAGAGATTTTAGGAAGGTCCAGAGCATGAGCCAAGACTGGCTATTTGTATGGAAAAGCCACGAGAATTGGCTAGGGTGGGTCCACAAGTTGGGTGGGGCGAGGTCTCAGGAAATCACCATAGCAGGGTGACCAGTGTTAGCCAAGTTGATGGAGACTCAGACATGGCAGCTACCTACATCTGCATGAAGGGAGGGATAGGGCTCAACAAAGAAACAATGGACTCTGTCAGCACTTTTATCTCAGAGAAAGCTGCCACTTTATCACTCTCCCAGAAGCCAGGCAATTTAGTTCTTCCCCGTATGTCCCTGGTGCCTTTCCAGCTGCCGCCTCAACACAGAAACTCAGAGCCATTGAATCCATCATTGTGTAACTCTGTGTGGGGACCCGTTAAGATTGATGCCTGTGACTCCTGCAGCCCTCGTCTCACTCAGCCATAATCTCCTCTAGATTTCATAATCAGAAATCGTGGGGCTTCTCTTCCTGGCACTGGACTCTGGGCTGGGGAGCCTGGTGTGGGCCTGGGACCCCTTGCTCTTCAGGGGGAAATTCCACAGCCCAGATATTCCTTCTGATTCCTCACCACCACACATGGGGATGAGACCAGCCTGTGCAGAGTCTCTGCTCCCCCGCCACCACCAGTCTCATGGTGGCTTCTTTTATATATCCTCTGTTGCAGGACTTTTGTTCAGCTAGACTTCAAGCAATTCTCAATGATGAATGTTCTGTAGTTTAGTTGTAATTTTGATGTAATTGTTAGCGGAGGCAAGCACAGAGTTTACCTACTAAGTCTTCTTGATCAGAAATTGGGTATAGTCACTTAAGCATACTACGCAATCAATAATTGTTTAATGAAGTGTCATTACTAATAAGTTTCCCCAAAATACTATAAAATATTGGCAATAACTGAACATTAAGAATGTCTCATATCAGATCTCTTAATGAGATCAAAAGTGAAACCACTTAACAAGGGATTCAACTAGTATACATAAAGCTCCCAAGGTTTTGTTCTAATTTTAGAATTCCACATTAGATCTATTTTGGAGGACGGCATTATTCTAATTTAGTCTTAGAGATAATCTGTTTTTCAGATAAGGAAACCAAACCCAAAGAATGTTCAAGCTATTGACAATAAGGCTAGAACCTAGGCTACCTTCAGCTCTGTCTCACTGTCATTGGAGAGATAAAGGGCAGGTTAGGGGTTGACAGGAAAGAGGAGGCATATAACAGTAGACATAGACTTCAAAAGGAAAAAAAAACAAAGTGTCATAAAGTTTCCAGGAAAAAAGTTCATAAAACAATTGTGAAAGATCAGTTGAGAAGGTGAATAATACTGTCGTATTGAGATAAGTCCAGAGACGGTGCCACTCCCAAAAATGTCCTTATTTATTCTCCCTCCAAAAGTGTTATGCAGTATTAAACACTTGTTCATTTTGTTTAGAATACTGATAAGATAATCTGAATGTACAGGTAGAGAAATATAATAGAGCATTGCTCAAATGGTTGAGAATTAGTGTTTCTAATAACTAACAAATGTGTCACATAAGTCCAGTATAACATTTTTATTGGCACTTGAAATAAATGTATTACTCACTAGTGGATGTGCCAAAAGGAAAATCCCCACCCTACTTCCACCCCCACAGAGCTACAACTGATTATTAAGTAGTAACAGAGTGACTTGGAATGCAAAACAGAAGTTATCATGGTTATTAGTCTTCTAAAAGATTTTCACATAGTGTTAAGATCAAAGAAAGATTGGTACTATAAAAATATCCCACTAAAAAAACACTCAATTTTGATTCTGGGTGTTTAAAACTATAGCTGGCTTCATTTTTCAATGACATCTTTTTAGACTTTTAAATATCTATTTAATAAACAATTAATTAAAATTAAGTATTAGCTGAAATACCTTCCACAGGAAAGCTTTCAATACTGGGAGTGTAGCCTTGATTTACCCATCATTCGTCTAGTCCTAATATATCCTGGTCAAATCTACATGGTCTTTGTCTTTTGCTTTCCATAGACCTTAGGTAATCTTAGCATTTTCAGCATCCTCTGATATTAACCTAGAGCTAGGTAAAGCTTACATGAAAAATATTTACCTAATGTTTTTGGCTTAAAAAAAAAAAATCTTGCTCACTGTTCTGGGCCAAGCACTATACTAAGCATATAGCAGATACCCTAGAAATACTGGTTAAGGAGTTTCACTGCCAAGATGGAAGTGTGAAAAGCTCCATAGATGTATTCCCCAGAGAAAACAAACAAAGCTAGAGAAAGCTATAAAAATAACTTTATTTAAAGTCTCTGGAAAGAGTCTTAAGGGCTCAGAACTAATGAAGAAACAGTTTTTCAAGAAAACCTACTAACACTGAGCCATGGCCCTGTTCCTCCCCCCACTCCCCACCTCAGCTTGGCAGAAGCTCCACTCTGGGAGTAATGTGGCCAAGAAGATGGGGATCCCTCCCCCCTCAGCTTCCAAAGAGGGGTTATCATATCTCATCTGAAGGGCAAGCTGCCAGCATCTCATATCCCCTCCAACTCCAAGCTCACATGGCTAAATTCTGGTGGCTATGGCTGAGGGCGGAGGGCTCCATTTCTGCACTGAGCCCCATAGGATAAAGACTACCCCAGCAATGGCAAGCCAGCATGCTGGGACCCTGACCTCTATGTTGACGTAAGAAATGTCCAAACGTGTAGAGAATTTTAGTGAATTTGAGCCAACCGACAATTGCAGAGGAGTAAAATCTCAATGGATTAAGAAAATGTTCCAAAGAATGGCAGTTTTGCAGCTTGTTTTATAAATTAGAATTAAAGGAGGAGACATAAGGAAGGTTCATTGGTGGTAGATTAAGGGGGTGGGAGAAAGCAAAGCAGGGACATCTCAGGGATTGGAGAAAAAGTAAAATGGAGGGACACATACTGCTTTTACATTTGTAGGTACAGTAGAGTTAATAATTAACATTTACAGCACAGAGGTAGTATGTCAGGGATAAGATAACCATGAAGGATTCTGTGTTCTCTGCTCTGGTGCAATAGGCTGTGCCCCAAGAGGTCTGGAAAAAAGGGATTACACTGATATTCCAAGGGTATGTTATCTTAAATGCAAAATGAAAATAAACAGGCTTACTTAAGGTAAAGATTGACTTTTGTCAAGAAAGCTACAGACCTAGGATGTGACTACTTGCCATGATTTGCTTTTAGTTAGAAATTTTTATGTTCAGATCATTCTATGTGACTGCTTTTGGTCTCTGAGTTTTAGGGCCCACCATGCTGGCCTCCCCTGAGCTTGTCAGGTTTAGTATGTGGCCCTTTTATTGTCCATATCCATCATCCCAGCTCACTCATAGGGCACAGCTGGGAGAAGCAAACCCAGAAGAGCAGAGGCTACTACTCCACCCAGCACACATAGTGGCTCAGAGATTTTGCCCAGGGGGAGAAGGAGTTCACAAGATAGGAGAGCATGAAAGTTATCCCCAAAGGAACCGATTTTATTTGAAAAAGAATGTGGAGAAAATCATGACTAAGGGCACACTTAGAGACAATAGCTCCTCTTAATTAGGTGCAGTAAACTGTAAGTCAGCTAGTATACCTGAGGAAATCAGGGAAGGAGAAAGCCAAGAAGGGCCCTCCCCTGGTCAGAGTAAAACTCAAAAGGGGGCTTCAAAAACTACTTTTGCCAAATTTAATTCTATCACACTGCTGAGCAATTCATGCCAAAACAATGTCAAAAACAATAGAGTAATAAACCAGTAATTAGTGGAACCAAAGGGTTGGGTGTAATACCAGATGAGACAGACAACCTATCTGAGATCAGGGAAAGAGACAGTTAAAGGGAGCCCTGTTAAAATCATTATCATCCAGGGTGATTGTGTGCTTTCCCAAGACTGCATCCTCTGAGGAGCGACATCAGGGGCTTCACACTTCAGGGGAAACACACTTTACTAAAATAGTACAGCCAAGCCATTCAGCAAACAACAGAAAAATATTCCTTGGAGGTAGGGAGAGAGGAATCACTTTCCCGAATTGCTATGTTATCTAAAATATCCAGGTTTTAGCAAAAACTTATAAGACATGCAACGAAACAGGAAAGTGTGACCCACACACAAGAATAGGCAACAGAAACTGTGAGAGGCACCAGGTGTCATATTTAATAAAGACTTCATGGAAGCCATTATAAATATGTTCCAAGACCAAAGTAAACCATCCTTAAAGAAGAAAAGTATGAAGAAAATGTCTCATCATAGAGAATATAGAAATCATAAAAAATGGAAATTCTGGAGTTGAAAAATATGGTAACTGAAAAGAATTCATTACAGTAGCTCAACAGTAGATTTCAACTGGCAGAAGAATCATTGAACTTGAATATAGAGAAAAAAAAACCAAAAAAAAATTTTTAAAGAAATAATGGACCTTAAAATAACCCTGCTAAGAGAAATAAGACAGAAAAAGTTGAAAACCAAATATCACTTATATGTGAGATATAAACCTAAAAGCAACAAACAGGACAAGCAAAGACTCATGAACATGAAAGAATAGTGGATACCAGAGGGTGTGGGGGAGGTGGAGGTAGGTGGGGTAAAAGGGGTCAAATACGTGGTGACAAAAAGAAATCTAACTATGGGTGGTGAACGCACTGTATATACATATAGACTGAAAACTTCCCATATTTGATGAAAAACCTTAATCTATACATTCAAGCTCAATTAACTCCAAGTAGAATAAAATCAGGTATCCACACTCAGATGTATCATAGAAAGAACACTGAAAGTCAAAAACAAAGAAAGTTTGAAAGCAGCAAAATGCCCTGTCATGTATAAGGGAAACCAATGAAGTTGACAGCTGACTTCTCATAAAAAAAAATATGAAGTTGACAACTGACTTCTCATAAAAAAAAATACGTAGACTGGAAAAAAAATTCAAAGTACTGAAAGAAAACAAACAAACAAACAGTGAACCTAAAATCTTATATTTAGCAAAACTTGTTTTCAAAAATGAAGGCAAAAAATGATTTCCAGATAAGCAAAAATATAGAGAATTGCTAGTGGACCTACCTTACAAGAAATATTAAATAAAGTTCTTTAGACAGAAAGTAAACCCAGATAGAAATCTAAAGTCACACAAAACAAAAAAAAGCAGTGGTAAAGGTAATTATGTAACTATCAAAGACAATATATATGCATCGTTTATTGATTTAAAAAGCAATTATATAAAGGAATATGCATATAATTTTATTGTTGGGCTTATGACTAATAGAAATGTATTATTATATTTGAAAACAACAGCATGAAGAAGGTAGGTGAGAGCAGAGATGTATTGGATAGTGGAGGTTACACCAGATGGTAACTTGAACCCACAGGAACAAATGAAGACAATTAGAAATAGTACATAAGAATGTAAATACAACACTTCACAAGTATAAACTTGATCACTTTTCCTTTCTCAGTTTCTTAAATAGACAAAATTATATAACACTGTATTATTGGATTTGTAACATATAGATATAATATGCATAAAAATAATAGTACAAAAGATGGAAGACAAAACAGCTATATAAGAGTAAAGTTTCTATATCTCACTGGAATTAAGTTAGTCTAAATCTGCAGCAGACTCGTGTAAGTTGAGATAAATATGGTAAGCCCTAAAGAAAATAACTTAAAAAATAATGAAAAAATAAGATTTTTCTATGAAACATAAAAAACAAAAAATGACAGATATTTCTGTCCATTATACCAATAATATACCAACATACCAGTAACATAGCATTAACAACATTGAGTATGGGTGGATTAAACTATTCAATCAAAAGACAGCGATTATTACATAAAAATAACTCATAGTTTTAACTGTATGACTTTACACTAGGCTTGGCAAACTAGTTTGGTGGGCTACATCTGGGTAATCGTTTTTTATAAATAAATTTTATTGTATCACAGCCACATTTATTAATGTACTGTCTACAAGTGCTTTTGTGCTACAACAGTGTCAAGAAATTGTGACACAGCCAGCGGTCCCCAACCTTTTTTGCACCAGGGATTGGTGCTCCCACGAGCCTGCCACTCACCTGCTGTGCGGCCCAGCTCCTCACTGACCACAGACCAGTTCGGAACCCCTGACATAGACCATATGGACACAAAGCCTAAAATATTCATTACCTGGCCATTAAAAGGTTTGCTGACTTTCTAAAGGAAACCCATGGTGGAAGTTCTTCAACTAATTCTGCAAGGGCAGTAAGAAGCAAAGCCATCATTTAAGAGAGGTGGAGGAGGTCTTTTAAGTTTGAGGACAGAGAAGCATACATAGTTGTCTAGTGAAAAGGTTCATGAATGTACCATGGAAATATAAGTGTCAGACAGCACTAACCATACCACTTAAGAATAAATTGGTCTTTTTTAAGACCCTTCAAGAGAGTGAATAGAAACCCAGCCACTTTATCAGAATCTATTAAGAACTGCTCCTTCAATTGCCCCCTTACATCCAGTAGCACTTAAATACCTGTATCCTAGTTTCTATACATGTGGGTTCCTGCCTAAAAAGCACGTAGGAAGCTCATCATGTGTGAGAACCTATCAAGGTAGTTTTGTGGGTCCCAGGCCTAGCTGGTCCCCAAGTCTGGCTATGATCCAGGCTCAGGCCTAGGAATAGGATCCCGAATTTAGAATGTTACATTAGTGTAGTAGGGTGCCTGTGTCTAAAATGTGTAAACATAATTCAGCTTATTTTATCAAGCATGTGTGGCTGAATGTCACTCTTGTGCTCTGTGGAGCCATGCAGTCCCCTGGGGAGCAGAAAGGGAGCACAAAAAGGGAGCAGGAGCAGAAGCACGCTCCCCACAATAAAGTTGGTACTTGCCATTTCATTCTCATGTTAGCCCCTCGTGCATTCTTCCAACTGGGTGTCTCACCACCGAAACCTTTCCTTCTTGATCAGCTTGGTGCTGACAAGTTTGATGCCTCCTCTTCATGATCACCGTAAGGATTTTTCTCTAGTTCTCTCTCCACTGGGTGTTCAAATATTCAGTTGACCCTCCTGGCTACTTTGGGTTGTCTTTCTGCCTTGTGATTATAATTTCTTTTAGCAATTATTCTCTCAACTAAACTTAGAAATTCTTCTGGTCAACTCCTCCTAATGAGATTACTGTAAAGTTATAAAAAAAATTCCTACAATTAAATTCTCTATACACTCAAAAAAAGATAGTAGCAAGTAAGCATGCTTATCTTTGAAAGATACTTACATCCCAACAGATGCTTATAATTGATTATTTGAGTTCCAAAGTTCATTCCAAAGATATAGGAACACTCCTGACCACAACTAATTAAAAAGTAAATACCAATTAACAACAAAAGTTTTACTACTTTTGAGTGCATAGAATTAAAACTTGGTTTACATTTCTATCTGTGGTTTTAGAGAAGTCTCTATAAAACATGTTTTAAGAGAAGAAAAATGATTTGTACTAAGCTATCTTGTGAAAGAATTAATATTCCAGGAGTGACAGCTGCCTTGTAAAGCATTATAATCAAGTCAAATAATCAGAGTAGGAAGAAACCTATGCTAGATAATCAATATCAAACCACTTGGAAAATTGTATTCTGTTGATACTTCACCCACGAAGAGACAATTTAATCACAATAAATGTTGCCCTACTTATTTTCAGTCTGTAATCTGAAAATTATGCCATGTGTCAAGGGAATAAAAATTTTTCAGAATAAGCAGATGCAATAGAATTAACAGTATTTCTTTCCTTTAAATAGCTAATTATATTTAAAGTATATTAGGATAGATCAATATTTTAAGGGATTGTGATAAATCCTTTCAGAAAGCGAATATTTTATTAATTTACATTTTAATAGTTTATCCTAATATTTGAGAGATGCATATAGTTTGGTTTGGCTATCTGAAGAAAACAGTGACCCATTTGGTCAATAGAAGAAATGTGATCATCTTTAAGATGAACTGAGGTAAAAGACTATTTTAAGTAGATAATAAGGTAGTATGTGTCATTTTCCTAGTTTCTTTTTTAAGGAAAATAAAACTAACATTTATTAAACACCTTCTATTTACCTAAGCATTGTGCTAGTAGTGAAACATGATCTATGTTAAAAGAAGTAACTATTCTCCTATCTATATTCTAGTTTAGTTCTAAGTCTTGAACTCATTTAAATGAGGGATATCAGAAAAATATATGTCTTGCTATGGCACTTAGGTTAAAATGTCATATTCTCCAAAAATAATAATAATTTGAGTCTTGCTGCTTTGGTATAACCAAGAACAGAAATTGCTACTAATTCTAGTTCCTTAGACTGTTTTTCCTCTCCAGTTTTTTCCTTTGTTTGATGTTTACTTTCCAGTACAGACGCAGATCAATGGCAATGGCATCTGTTCTAAATATGGTACAATCAAGCAAGATTTAACTACTATAGTCTCTGCTAAATTGGATCTGACCCTTTTGTTCTCTCCACACTATTCTATGAATTTTCTTCTTTTTTACTTTAAATTTAAAATATTTTCCTAGGTTTTTAATCCATAATACAAAAATTTTACATTTTATCTTTATCCTTTACATTCTCTGGACTACTTTCAAAATTA
>NW_011889361.1:398044-412023 GCF_000151845.1 Pteropus vampyrus | reverse complement strand
TAAAAATATAATATATCTATGTTAAAACACATGATTTAGATGTAGCCAGTGCAAGATTCCCATGGAAAATTTAAAGTGAGCACATATATCTTGAAAGACAGTCTTTTTTTTTTTCATAAGAACATATTATATTAAATCATTAGTTTCATAAAAATACTCTTGTAGACTATTACCTTTTGATATCATGTTTTTATGTCATGAAATAAAGTTCCTTTAATGTTAGTTTCTATTTCTACCTATAAGAAATGGCAATTATTTTTTCCTTCTGCATTAAATATCAATTGATTTCTTACAAAAAAGTTAACCATTCTTATAGCGTACCTATAACACATGAAAGTTAACAAAAACTGGAAGATTTGATGCTAATGCTAGAAGTTTAACCCTTCATTTAAGTACAAATGCGGGAATAAATGTCGACAAAAACTTAAGTGGTTCTTTTAGTACTTCTCAGCAATAAAAGTATATGATTCAGTTTTTCAATTCCCATACAGAGAACTTTCTTGCCAAAGAAGGTCCCCCAATTGTGTGTGGGGGAAGGAAAAGGGAGAGGAGGGGAAGAGAGGAGGCAGTTGTTGGGGGAGGGAAGAAGAGGGAGCATGAACAGAAACCAAGAGATCTTTGAAAGATAAAAACAAGCAGGCATACTTATAGAGTGATATTTACTAGAAGCATCCTGTGCTGGAATGGTGACAAGTACTTTCAACATTAGCAAGAATAACTACTTCTAAAATCTACAGTGTAAATAATTTAAAAAGCCTGCAAAATTCATTTTAAATTCATAGCAGAAATGGACTTCAATGACAATCTCATTAATACTGTATTCTTGGTCTATACTTCCAAATGGCTTCATTCAGCAACAGATTCCTTTTTGACACTGATGCTCCATTTACTGAATCCTGACACAGTCATTCCTTTTATTAACCAATTACTTAAGAATGACCCTTTCTGACAGGAGCCTGTCAGTGTGTTGGTTTGAAAGAGAGTGATGTGGTGCTAAAGTCTAGCCTTGACCTCTCCCACCCTTCTCTCCGTTACCTCCATACACTTATCTATGATAATTCATACGGTTCTTTATAAAAAGAACCCTCAGTAATTGGTAAACTCTAAAATATCATAAACTAAACAGGCATATTAAGAATACTTCCAAATTCATAGTTATTTAAATCAAATCTATGGCGATTACCACTTGTTTAAGACTAATCCAGAAAACCAGTGTACTAGCTTGCTCCAAATTAAGATTTTCCTTTCCAAAGAACTGCATCTACCATTATTATAAATCAATAAATGCATTTTCAAAGCTAGCCTTTACATAATGTGTAGATTCAAGGTAAAGAAGATCACAGGAAAAAAGACCTCCCATTTAGATAAAGAAAGCTGAAATTTCTGCTTGCAGTATACATTTGAAATAAAAACTATGGTAGCTGACTGAATTATTTATGTTTCAAAGTCAAAGTCACCCCTGAAGCGGTGTTTCTTAAATTCACTCTTTTAAGAAAAATCTGGTCTAATTTTATCTCAATTCTCCACCCCCATCCAAAATATTTTTAGTTTGTCTTGAAGAAACCAAATAATTGCCAATATGAGGCAAAGATGTCTTAGGGAATTTCCTGTACTACACATTAAAAGTTGATGCTTTTCAGGAAGTATCTTTACAAAAATCCTTGCAAGTTTTCCTTGGATTCCCATGAAAAACATCATACTAAGTAAAATCAATATAATTTTCCTTCAATTCTTCTAGATGATGGAGGTAAGTGAAGATGGATGGTGCTATAATTTCCATGCTGTCAGCAAGTTCAGGCTCTTCCTAGCCTGTGTAGCAATTTGCCTGACATACAACAGGCACTCTTGTTTGTTGAATGAATAAATGTCAGAGATAATACAACTTCTAAGATGTCTCCTTCTCTGTAATGAAGTCATCTTCTATAAGAATTTTGAAATATATTGCTCATTTGCCCTATTTAAAATGTCTTTATTCTCCTACTTTTTTGTAGAATTTGCTTCACAATTTTCTGCTCAGTTTTTCAAAAGACTCTTTTTGATTGAACATATGTTAATAGCCAGAAAGACAAATGACCTTTATTTTGACCTTCAAAATAAAATTTTGAAGAAAACTTTTTTGATGAAATATAATAAAAATATTAAATGACTTATGGGTTGATGCTATAAAAATGTAATGTATAATCTAATGTTCACATCATGTATTAAAATTTTAATAGATAATCAAACTTATTAGATAGACTTGGAGAACTCAGAAGTGAGTTCTTTAGTCAAGTGAAAGTGCTTTCCTTTATTATCTATCTTCAAAAGACTTCCCTATTTCAGCAGTTTAGATTTTGTAACAGCAAATTTTCTTAAAGGAAAAATCACCTGTCTTTAAATCCACATATATACTTCTATATGAGTATAGAAACAAGAACCCAAAAAGCCCATACTTTTAAGAAAACTTAAAGAATAAAACATAATCTAAAAAATAAAGGGAATAGTTCATCCACAATCCTACTTCAGTAACAGAGCTAATAAACTTTAGTTTTGGTAATTTTTTATCTGCACATTTACACATAAGTAAAACTTACAAATATAACTTCATCTCTTTAACAAGTTCGTATTTGATTTTCATTATTTTTTTTCAAATGGCTGCACAGCATTATAATAAGTAAGTGTACCATAATTTATTTAATTTTTCTGCTGTACAGACAATTTTAGAATCATTAAAATACTAATGAAAGATACAAATATTTTTATGGTTCTTGGCACATCTTGCCGAACTGTTTCTGAAAAGGGTTGTGACTCCAGTCTCACATGAGACTGTCAGTTTGGCGAACTTTAACCAGAAATGGGTCGAGTAAATACATTTCTTCCTGCTAATTTAAAAGAAGAAAATGATATGTCATTGTTCTTTTAGTATGCATTTGTCCTCTTTCCAATTGTCTAGAGGGAGCTTAAGCTGCTTTTGTCAGAATTACCTCATTGTCTAATATACTATGCTACAAACTATTTCCCCCTTTTTTATATTAAATATATATACCTTCTGAATTAAGTCTTTTAGTTTGCAGACCTCTTCACTCAAATGTTCAACATTACTAACCAGTTCTTCACAAACTGAAGTAAAATTCCGAGGAGAAGCCCATTCGAGTACTATCTGTTAATATTTTCAAAAGTTACATTTTAAAGAATAGGAAACAATTTTCACAACTTTATATTCACAAAAATTATATAACATTTGCAAATGTTAAATTATTTAACTGAAGAGTATTTTTTGTTCAGGATAAATTCTAACACCAAAAAAAGAAGTCACTAATTTTATAATTAGTGACTATTTATAAAATTTATAATTTTATAAATAGTCAAATCAGTTTCCTGAATGCATTTACTAAATATATGTGATATATATAACTTTAGGGAGACTAATAATAATATTTATGGTGAAAAAATAAATTCATAAAATTTTAGGAATGACATTATTCTCATGTTAGTGTTATATAAAAATCACAGGAAAACAAGTATATTAAATTTTTTTCACTATAGACAAACAGTTAAAACCAAATCATATGAAAAACTCTACAAAATGTTTGCTTTTACAGGTCACTTACACTTACTGTATTTAAAATTTCCTTCATTAAAAAAACCTTATATTGATATGGTTTTTAATAACACTCAACACACTGTTTTGTTTCAACTTTCACTTGGGTCTTCTGTCACTTTATATTTTAAACAATTAAATTCCCTTAAGAACAAATGGTAAGTTCAATACATAGATCAGTTTAATTTTTAGTCTGACTTATTTTCCTTTTCTTGAGCGCTAGAAGACAAGGTTTTTCAATTAGTATATAAAAGAGTAATATTAAATGTAGTGACTTATTTAGGTCTTATATAATTTTTTAGAAGATATAATTTTACCAGATCACAACTGTTTACTGAATTATCATTGACTTATCTGGAATGTTCTTCAGCATTGATACTTTTCACTTAATAACTTTTGTAGAATACCTTGTGAGAATTTACAGGCAACTCTGTAATGATATTCTGTACAGCTGTTATTAAATGGCCACATTGTTTATTTAATTTCAGAAGAAAGTTGAGGAACTCATCACCGCTAAAGAGAGGAAACAAACAGGAATCATTAATATGAGCAATTTACTTCATTCTACTGGGCTAGTTACTTGGTGTGTAGTCATAACATTAGATCTCTAAAAAGTATAGAATAGCTAATATGTATTAGCAACTGAAATAGACATTGGGTATACAAAGAAACCAAATCTCCAATCTTGAGGATCTCAAAGTTCAAGATGAGAGGCAGATGTACAATTGCCTCTGTACATAGAAATATAATTACAACATTGTCATTCACAGGGACATATGAAGAATATAAAAGTACCAATTTTGAGGATCTACTATGTGCAGGCACTGCATTAATTACATTTATTTTTCTTTTAATTCCTCCTAACAACTTCTATAAGGTAGATGTTAATATAATTTTATAGTTGAGACATCTGAAACTCAGAGATAATGAACTCAGTATAATGGGAATAGGGAATTGGTAATGCTTCACAGAGGTGATAACCTAAACTGAGTCTGGAGCTTGAGAATAAGTTTGTCAGGTAGTAAGGAAGAGAAAGAATTCTAGATGGAGAGAATAGGGGGTGCAAAAGTATGGGAACAGGAGGTCACCAAGATATAACTAATGCACAATTATGGGAAAGTAGTAAGAAAAGAGGCAGGATATAACCATTTAAGAATTTCTGTGACATACTATAGAATTAAAATTTTTACCTTTTTGATACTGTAGTACTAAAGAATTTTAAATAGTAAAGTAGAAAATCAGATTTTTGTATGAGAAGGCTTATCTGGGGAGTGTGGTGTATATTAAAAGAACACAAAAGTGGAAGTAGAGAGAATAATTAGAGGAGACTAATGGAAACATCCATCTAAGAGATGATGAAGGAAAGCTTAAACTAAGGATCTGGCAGGGCAGTCTGACTGGATGGAATGGTGGTTCAAGAAACATTCAGGAGAATAAAGTGAAAAACACATGTAAAAGAAAAGGAAGAGTCTAAAATGATTCTAAGTTTTTTTGGTTTCAGTGGAAAGTGCTGTCACCAAGCAGGAAAGTGAATCTGGGAGTGGGTGGTAGGGAAGAAAATGGGGTGAAGACAAAACTCTATGGTATAATAGTTAAGAGCTATAGACTCTAGAATCAGGAAGACTTGAGTCTGAATTCAGCTTCCATTTATGATCTTGGGCAAACCTAATCTTCAGCCAAATGTTTCCATATATCTAGAATTGAGATAATAGGACTGCCAGGAAGATTGAAGGAGATAATGTATGAATACCATCTAGCACAAAGATGGCATTCAAACAAACTTAATCATAATGATGATGGCAGTGATATGAGACATGCAGGCGGCCAACGACTGGTAAGCAGCAGTAGATGTCAGTCTTGTAGGAGTACTTACCCTGGAGTCCACAGATTCATGAAACTAGAAAGAATTCAGGGAGCTAGTGAACTTAGATGGGAAAAAATTACATCTTTATTTTCACTAACCTCTAACAGAAATTCAGTCTTTCCTTCAATTGTGAATGTAGGCACAAACCACAGTAGTATTAGAAGCATCTGTAATTTGGTCATTGATAGAAATCAAAACAGGGTCATGGAGAAGACCACAAAGAAATAAGATACATATTGTGAAAAAGGGAGTGTTGACAGGGGTAGAGCAAAAAAGCTAAATCAAAGGAAAAGTAGCCTGAGAAGAAGAAAATCAGGAGTTAAAGTCTGTTATGAAAGGCAATGAAGGGGATTCAAGAGCGAGGAAAAGGTTAAGCACATTAAATAATTAAGATAAATCCACTGATTCTGGCAATGAAGAGACACTGGTGACTAGATTAGTTTCAGTGACAGAAGCTAATTTACAATGAAAGCTACACAGAAACTTATACAACCTAATACAAAAGTGGACCAAATATGAATAGGTAATTCAGAGAAAAAATTTAAATGGATAATGAACATGAGATTACAGTAACATAAGATATTACCCTCTAGTGGAATGACAAAAATTAAGCTCATTAAGAGTCAACAAGTATATGAAATGACCTTTCTGGAAAGTCAGTTAGTAGTATAGAATAAAAATGCAAACAAAAACAACTACTATGGAATCAAAAGATACTTCTGAGTCCAAATGAAAATTTTTACAAGGTACAAGTTTTGATTATATATTTTATAAAGTTTCTTTCATGCTCTTTCTAGAAGGAAAGGTTATAAAAAGCAACCAAGGTCAACCTCCAATGACACTTAATAGCAAACTGTCCTTTAAGACACATTGCTAGGACTTATGTAATATTTTAATTTAAAGCAAGTATTTTTTCTTAGCGATTAGGTTGAAAAATAAAGTTTATATAAAACAATTTAAATTTTATGAACCTAAATATATAATCAAGACACCCATAACGAAAAGTGTCTGAGTGTCTGATGGTTGCTTTATAAAAGCAAACTGAAATTAAAAAATTTAGATATTTTAGCAAAGGCATTTTCAAAACAATATAATTCTTTTTCATTCCATTTTCTTTCTGATCTTTATAAAGAACAGAAGAACCTGAACATATTTCTGTCAAGACAACAGCAGTCATTACTTATATTTTGTTTCCATGTAATATTTATACAAGGTACACTTAGTGCTCTTTAAATACTGATTTTATTTGTTATCAGTGAAAAGAATAATTACTCAAATAATTAGTGCCCTGTGTATTTTTTATTTAATGAGCTCAAGGAAGTTAAGATCCATTAAAGAAATTAAGAAATGTCATTCAAAGTATCAACTGAGAGCAGGTATATAATTTTAGATAGGCACTTCACACATATATGTGAAATATAAACTTATAAGCTCTTATTCTGAAGAAAGTAAGACTGGTAAGTTAACAACTCAGTTCAAATAAGCAAGTAATATTATGAACAACATTTCAGTCTTAATGACTGAAAGAAAAATATATACCATTCTTGTGATGTATAATGTTCAGAGTCATTGAATATGAACAGGCAAATTGTAAAAAATAACTTTATATTATGCCATTCGTTTTACACTACGTATAGCCCTACGAATGTACAGCAGTCACCCTATAGACCTTCACACAGCAGCCCTGATAATTGTGTACCTATTCCGAGAATTTAAAATAAGCAAATATGACATAGGTATTGTAGACTATTTTATTTGATTAAGTTACCATGTATTTTCTACTGAGCCAAATACTACCAGGCCTCTCTCTGCCAGAGGATTATACTTCATGTCTCAGTGACATAAGGCCTGGCCTTATGTGACTCGCTCTGTCAAATAAAATGTGACCGTTTAACTTTTGGACAGAACCATTGACTGGTTCTGCCATCTCTCTTTTTCTCTCTGCCACAATAGTAACATGTCGTGGGTGGAGCCGTTTCTCCAGCCTGTTCTCAGAATAATAACAAGGAGGAAAGCCACTGGCAGCTGACCTATGATATAGATGATCAAGAAATAAACTGTGTTAAAAAAAAAACTTTGTTATTAGATTTAGATTTAGAAGTCATTTAGATTATTTGTTATTGTGGCATAACAGTGTAAACTGACTAAAACAGGCTAAAATTTATACTTTAAATAAAGGTACTCCAAATAAACATACTATGTGCTCATTGTCGAATATCTAAAAAAATTAAAATTACCAATACTCTATTATCCAAATAACTATTTTCTTTCAGAATATTTTCTTATAGTACACATTTTCTTCCAGTATTTTGTATGCATATATACAAATTGCATTACACCTCACACTCCATTTTATATTGTGCCTTTTATACTTATTATGAGTATTTCTCCATGACCTTAACTCTCAAAATATGTTAAGTGACAGAATAATTATATTGATGCAACTAAATTCAACAATTCCTCTTATATATTTACTTTCCAATTTTAGAATGCTTATAATAGATGTGAACAATATATTTTCACATAAAATTTTGTGTCTATACAGATTTTTCTTTTTGGAGGACAAACAGTTTCCTTAATGGACATAATGCTGAGATACCTTTGATACATTCAATTAGATGTCAGGTAGGCTCAGAGAAAGGGTCTGGACAGAAACTGTTAAAAATGTCAAGACATGAATGAAAACTGTTGCTGCTTGGAATATTTCAAAGTAGTAACAGAATGGTTATTAATACTTGTAAATTGCATTCTATAATTCTGCAAACACACTAAAGCTAAGTGCAGAAAAAAGTAAATGTACTGTGGCATGTGTTCCTATAAAAGAGACTATGTTAGAAAATTTAACACAGAGAAGAAAAGTATCTTAAAATAAATCAGTAGCTAAATTGTTGAAGTCACATTACCAGAAGATTATAATCAATCAGTTCAACTTTTCTTGCTGTTAGTTTTCTTATGACTTAATGACTAATTTCTTTTTTAAAGAATGACTTTGAACAAATGGGAAGTAAAACCTTTTCCATAACACCATGTAAACAAAGTCTGTGATTTAATAACTAGGTCAAATTCCTGAAATGTATGTCTGCCAGTTTTATTTTTAAAAAATTCACCAGTTTTAATAAGTGAACCATTCAGGATTCTCCACATACTTTAAGTTTATTAAATCCTACAAAGTAAATTCATACAGGCAACTCTGCCATCATATAAATAAGTTACATTAAAAAATTTAATTTGCAATTAAGTCATGTAGAACTTAGAATATTCCTTCATAGAAACAATAAATTAAAGAAGTAAAGAAATGAACAAAGTGATTCAAGGTGAGCTGATTTTAAGTCCTCACAACTGAAATCCTTACAATGTCTTCAAATATTTAAGAGCTATAATGTCATTTTGAAACATTGATGAGGCATTATTTTGAATATAGATCTTGTTATAAGGAGATATATTAAGAGAAAGGCAAATATTTAACTCTGCAATAAAATTTTTTTTTTTTAAAGAAATCTGGATCACCTATATTATTCCCTGGAAGACTTCTCTAAATTCTAAAATGGTGCAGAAATCTATTATTCATATGTTTAATTAACGTTTATCATAGTTGCAATGTTAGTTTTAGGCAAGCTAACTAGTGGTGATACTACTGCATTTATAAGTATTATATTTTATAGAATATAACTTGGATGAAACTCAAAGAAATTAGACTGACTGAAAAAGGCCAATCAAAAAAGGATACATACTGTATGATTCCATTTATGTAACATTCATGAAATAAGATCATTTAAAAATGGATAACAAATTATTAGTTGCTAGGGGTTAGGGATGAGAGAAGAGATGGGTGTGGCTATAAAGGGGCACTATGAGGGAGCCTTGTGATAATGGTATGTTAGGTGTACTGATTATGACAGCAATTACATGAAGCTACATATGTGATAAAATTGCATAGCGCTATACACACATATGCAAATGAGTGCATGTATAATTGGTGAAATACGAATAAGCTATGTGGATTGTATCAATATCAGTTTTCTGGTTTTGATATTGTACTTTAGTGATGCAAGGTATTAAAACTGAATGAGACTGGGTGAAGGGTGCATGGGCCCTCCCCGTATACATCCTTGTAAATTTCCTGTTAATCTATAATTATTTCAATTAAAAAGTTAAAATCCTTTAATGCTCCATAATATATTAATAAAATCAAATGTTATTTTCAAAATAAATTTTAGGTTACTAATATTACTAATAATCACTGTTTGTTAAGTTTATAATATTAAAAATTAACTTTATAGGTAACATAATTTCTTACAGAATAAGGCTGAAAATAGAGACAAGCTACATGAGAAACTCTTTTTTTCTCTAAGTGAAACTATCACTACTTTGAATTTTCCATTTGACACTTAAAATGATTTAAAGAGAGTAAAAGCTATACTACGAAAAGCATGGCATCTCTTTTATAGTTCATTTAACAAAATGCAATAAAAAATAAAACAAAAAATGAGTTTATGTGAGTTAACAAGAAGGTGCGTTGTTCTGCTAAAATGACTTTTTCAAAATTGACTTTATAAAGCACCTCCCATTTTAGAACACAGTATGTTGTAAAATGAACTATTCGTTTCCCTAGATAAATTATGGTATCAAGTAAAATGACTAAGACATTATAAAAATTAAACTATAAAAGAACAGTTGGTTCTAAACTACAGTAATGTAAACCGATAAGTTAATTTTACCTGATTTCCAACTTTGCCACTTCGGGTAATTCTCCAAATTTTATTTCTTCTACCTCTAGTTCTTTAAGCGCAGCCAGAATTTTCTGCTGATCTCTATTGGTAATTCCATTCTGAACAGAAATAATTTTAAGGTTCAATAAAGTAGTCATACTTGAATAAGTTAATATTCGAAATTACTAAAGGAGATTCTTATGTGATCAGTTTACATCTTGAAAAAAGATACATATTGAAAAATAACAAACATACTGAAAACATGATTTGCTTATAACTTAGAAAAGGTTACATCATTAAAATATTTAGAAATATAGTAACTACAGTCAATTTTTTGCAATACATAACAATTGTAATGGATTCTAAAAACATTACTACATTTTAATATACAGTCTTTCTAAACAATCACAATAAAACAATTTTTATTTCAAAATATTACTTAAAATTTTTATCAGTGATTAAGTGAGAACTGCCCTTAGTATTAACTAAATTTTACACCCTGGATTTAGCTAAGTAGTATGTTTATTTTGATTTTCAGTGATACTGAAGATTTAGAATTTCCAATGTGTTCATGCCAATGTGTTCCAGTATGTTCAGGAAGATGACAACTTTTTGGGTAGCCCATTTATTAAAGTATCTCTCATATTTCCCAAAGTATTTTCAAATTGCTCCTTAATAGTACTAGATGATAAAATAACAGGTCTTGATCATTTTGAGAAGCCAGCAAAAGGCAGTAATTGGATGACACATTCATACCCACACACATACACACAACCCTCTTATTCCTAAGTAACATGTTTTCTACTGTTTTACAAATCTAAATTTACATTTAGAAATGAAGCAAGAGTTTTAGTTGAGATGTCATGGCTAGTAGTTTTTTAAAAAAAACTACTCTTAAGACTTTAAATGTTCTTAAAAAGCAGCTTAGTACTGTAACAGAAGATTTTCGTTATGGTTATCTGTAATCTTATCTAATTCATAATCCAGCAAAAGGTCATTCACAGTCTACAGCCCTAGGATTTTTAAAACAGACAATAAAAGGTTTCACAATTTTAGAAATATGAAAGATAAATAATGTCTCCAGTTTTGTTTTTTGTTTTTTTGAAATTGACACTACCTTTGTAAACTCATCTTTCCTCATGGTCAAAAGATGTCTTAAAGTTATATCCCTTTCCTATAGAAAAGGAAAAAAAAAAACACCACCTTTCAATAAAAATAAAACAGTAGGAGGAGAAGCAGCCACGTGTATATAAATTAGTCAGTTATATGCTACTCTCCTAAACAACTTTCAGCTTTCTAGAAGGGATAGGATAAGAGGGTACAGAACTGTACGACTGAGTAGATATAATGAGTGTCATAATATGTACAATTAAAAAAGTATAAACATAGCTAGTTTCCCGGATTCAAAGAAAATGATTACAACTTACATTTCTTACATAAGAAAAATAGCTCTTATAAAAAATTTGACATAAATTATATTTTATGAATATTTTAAATTTCTAAATATATCGCATTAAACTATCGATAACATTTAGTTTTACTCAGCTTTTCTCAAATAACGAGTTTCAAGGCTGTACAATAAAGTCCAATTCTGAACTACCTAAACAGAATGCACATATTCCTAAAGAAAGCCTATCTTAAATAGTGCTTTAATGCTTCAGTATCAGCTAATCAGGTGATAATTGTCATCTACTCAAATCCCAGGATGCATACCTGAAGTACTTACAACAGTACTTGGCATATGGATTTAATCTTTATAACAATCCTACACTAGGTACTATCCTTATTAAAAAAAAGACAGATTTAAGTAACATATTTCAGTTAGTAACCATTAAAGCAAGAATCTGATACCAGGTTTGTTTGGTTTAAAAATTATGCATCTAACATTCTATATAGCAACTGTAAAAAAACATAAAGGCTTAGATGTACCAGCAGGAGTTCTGTGAAGTTTAGGCAGTGGGTGAAAGCTGTTTAATCCAGCTAAATTCTAATTTATGTAAATTTCTAGAATAATACATTTTTGAAATGCTTATTAAATTCAAAATGGGATGTACTATGAATTACGGAAATACATTTGAGATCCTTTCATAAGCATGCTTATGCATATTTAATGTTATGTTTTCCAACAAATAAATATACATACTTCATTGTAGCTTATGTAATATCTTACCTTTAATAAATCTGTCATATGTTCGAGTCCAAGACCATGTAAAAATATCTCCAGATCTCCAAATGCTGTATATGAACTATATATATATATATTTATAGCAATGTAAATTTCAGAAAAAGACTATAAATGCACAAACAATAAATACATATTTATAACGCAGAGAGAGAATGAGTAAAAATGAATCTATATAGAATATATTTTCATATTTACACACTAGATCTATGTTACATCAAGGAATATTTATTGAGCAAAGATATAAGGAAACAGAAAATGACAATAGTAAAATGTAGTTCATCTTTTCTAAGAATGAAAATATCTGCCAAGATGTATGTTCCTCGTGAGATCTCTGTACATGAAAATCTCTTTAATTACAGGAAGTAAAAATTTAATAATTTTAAATCTGGGTAAATCGACAATAATTTTGTGGTCTTAACTGAACAAAGGTGTTCAGGGAAAATTTTAGCTTATAAAATGAGAAGTCTGTTAAGAATTAGGAAGCAAGATCTAGCATCATTTGAACATTAACAAAAATATAATTTCAAAACCTTTGGAAATAAATTGTATTGTGGATATCTTATTTAAAGTAAAAAATTATTCTCATTACTGTTAGTACACATATAAATTTTTTTCTCAAATTCTGGAGAACAAAGCACTTAAAATCCATACATTTCTAAGTGATATTTAAAAATGCTTATAAAAGTTTAAAATATCACATATTTTAAATGTCATCACATATACTAGAAGTAATAAAAACATGCACAATTTTTACTCATTTATATGTACCCTGTTGAACAAAAACATTTTATGTTACCTAAATATGTGATCTTTTTCTTTATCAGAATCTGCTGTCAATAGTTTACAAATAGTCTCTTCTTTAGTTAGCTGTTGAAGCTTTCCTTCCAATGGATTTAAAGTCAAAGAAAGAAAGTTGAAGATCTGAAAAAAGTTAAGCCATTCAAATACAGTTAACATTATTAAATACTATCACTTAGTCAGAAGAAACTAAACATATTATTTTATCTAGAAATTTTACCAACGTGAAAGGGTCAAAACATTCACAACTTACCACCCTGAGAAGAACTTTTTAAAAATCAAGTAAATATTTCCTTGATGTAAAGTAATAATCAGAAAAGAAAAAAAAGTACATCTAATTCAAAATAGTAAAAATTTTAAAAAGATAGTAATTAATAAAAAATTTCTCTAAGATATAAAACAAAAGTAAAAATTCCATTTTGGTAAATGACTCAGATTAAGTACTAAGGCAGTACTTAGATACACTGTTAAGTAGGAAGGACATAATAAACATAACCAAATGTATACAAATTCCAACTATACATCTTAAAGAGATATAGTGAAAGTTTTTAGTTTTAAAATCTAACTTTTTACTAAGTCACAGTTATGTCACACAATCAGCCAAAATACAAAATCAAATCTCACTTTAAGAAACAATTTATGACTCAAATTAATCTTTGATGTTCATAAATTTCTTAATATATCAAATTAAGTGTCATGTACCCTAAATTTAATAATGCAGTAAATTAATTAAAAGTCTTTAAATTTTCAAAGCCTAGAAAAACATCTATAAATTTCTTCTTGATGTTTCACAGGGCTTTAGTGATTAGCATTTATTTACTCTTGAATACTTTTGGAAATGTA
>NW_011889361.1:388730-397994 GCF_000151845.1 Pteropus vampyrus | reverse complement strand
TAACATATTTCAGTTAGTAACCATTAAAGCAAGAATCTGATACCAGGTTTGTTTGGTTTAAAAATTATGCATCTAACATTCTATATAGCAACTGTAAAAAAACGTAAAGGCTTAGATGTACCAGCAGGAGTTCTGTGAAGTTTAGGCAGTGGGTGAAAGCTGTTTAATCCAGCTAAATTCTAATTTATGTAAATTTCTAGAATAATACATTTTTGAAATGCTTATTAAATTCAAAATGGGATGTACTATGAATTACGGAAATACATTTGAGATCCTTTCATAAGCATGCTTATGCATATTTAATGTTATGTTTTCCAACAAATAAATATACATACTTCATTGTAGCTTATGTAATATCTTACCTTTAATAAATCTGTCATATGTTCGAGTCCAAGACCATGTAAAAATATCTCCAGATCTCCAAATGCTGTATATGAACTATATATATATATATTTATAGCAATGTAAATTTCAGAAAAAGACTATAAATGCACAAACAATAAATACATATTTATAACGCAGAGAGAGAATGAGTAAAAATGAATCTATATAGAATATATTTTCATATTTACACACTAGATCTATGTTACATCAAGGAATATTTATTGAGCAAAGATATAAGGAAACAGAAAATGACAATAGTAAAATGTAGTTCATCTTTTCTAAGAATGAAAATATCTGCCAAGATGTATGTTCCTCGTGAGATCTCTGTACATGAAAATCTCTTTAATTACAGGAAGTAAAAATTTAATAATTTTAAATCTGGGTAAATCGACAATAATTTTGTGGTCTTAACTGAACAAAGGTGTTCAGGGAAAATTTTAGCTTATAAAATGAGAAGTCTGTTAAGAATTAGGAAGCAAGATCTAGCATCATTTGAACATTAACAAAAATATAATTTCAAAACCTTTGGAAATAAATTGTATTGTGGATATCTTATTTAAAGTAAAAAATTATTCTCATTACTGTTAGTACACATATAAATTTTTTTCTCAAATTCTGGAGAACAAAGCACTTAAAATCCATACATTTCTAAGTGATATTTAAAAATGCTTATAAAAGTTTAAAATATCACATATTTTAAATGTCATCACATATACTAGAAGTAATAAAAACATGCACAATTTTTACTCATTTATATGTACCCTGTTGAACAAAAACATTTTATGTTACCTAAATATGTGATCTTTTTCTTTATCAGAATCTGCTGTCAATAGTTTACAAATAGTCTCTTCTTTAGTTAGCTGTTGAAGCTTTCCTTCCAATGGATTTAAAGTCAAAGAAAGAAAGTTGAAGATCTGAAAAAAGTTAAGCCATTCAAATACAGTTAACATTATTAAATACTATCACTTAGTCAGAAGAAACTAAACATATTATTTTATCTAGAAATTTTACCAACGTGAAAGGGTCAAAACATTCACAACTTACCACCCTGAGAAGAACTTTTTAAAAATCAAGTAAATATTTCCTTGATGTAAAGTAATAATCAGAAAAGAAAAAAAAGTACATCTAATTCAAAATAGTAAAAATTTTAAAAAGATAGTAATTAATAAAAAATTTCTCTAAGATATAAAACAAAAGTAAAAATTCCATTTTGGTAAATGACTCAGATTAAGTACTAAGGCAGTACTTAGATACACTGTTAAGTAGGAAGGACATAATAAACATAACCAAATGTATACAAATTCCAACTATACATCTTAAAGAGATATAGTGAAAGTTTTTAGTTTTAAAATCTAACTTTTTACTAAGTCACAGTTATGTCACACAATCAGCCAAAATACAAAATCAAATCTCACTTTAAGAAACAATTTATGACTCAAATTAATCTTTGATGTTCATAAATTTCTTAATATATCAAATTAAGTGTCATGTACCCTAAATTTAATAATGCAGTAAATTAATTAAAAGTCTTTAAATTTTCAAAGCCTAGAAAAACATCTATAAATTTCTTCTTGATGTTTCACAGGGCTTTAGTGATTAGCATTTATTTACTCTTGAATACTTTTGGAAATGTAAACCTGAGTTAGAAAATGATAGGCATGTTTATCAGATTGCTTAAAAAAATAAAGTTATTTTACTTGCAGTAAAAGTGCATATGATGGACCCTTATCACATGCTTTCAAATTTAGAAACTCAGTTTTAGAACCTCTTGTAAGATATAACTTAGCTTTACAGTTATACTGTAATTGACTCTTGCTTAGAAATTAAAGACCTTGGGCCGAGAGTTTTAATAATTAGAATAAAAGTTTATATCAATAAAATAATTTAACGTATGGCATTGAATTGACTTTAACAACTGAATAACAGTAGACTATATACCTAAATATGTTATCATTTTATTATATATTATACACCTTGTCACATGTATACAAGTAAATGTACCTTAAAGGATTTAATTTTTAAATTGTCCTATATGCATTAATTAAAAACAATATTTTAATTACATGTTCAAATTTTAAAGTTTTACTAGCTTTCTTAATACACTAATTAATTTAAAAAAAATAGGGACCAGTTTGAAATGTTTAAGTAAATTGATATATTTTTATTTCTAAGGCCAGAATACGACTTTATTATCCTTTTATATAGCTTTTAAATTATCACATTATAAATACCTCTTATTTAGTAAAGGATGAATACTCCAGTAAAATAAAGTTTTCATTACCTGATGGAAAATTACATACTTAAGCATTTAATAATAGCCAGATACACTATTAGTACAGTTGCGAATTCTAACAAAATAATACAAAAGTTCAACAAATAACATAATAAGCCATAGAAAAATTAGTTTAATATATAGAACAATACCTCTAGATGTTTATTTCTTTTTGCAATCTCACTTGGTGTCTTTCCATCTTTGGTTTGTAGCATTTTATTAGCTCCGAGTTCAAGCAACTTCAAAACTACATTTTTATGTCCCTGACGTGCTGCCCATGTTAAAGCCTGTAAAAGTGGGGGGAAAAGATTGTTTAAAGAGAGGGACTATATATGAGACAGAGAACAGTATTTATGACACACTAAAAATGTGAACGTGGTTAATTAATGAAATGATGCAATCTCTTCATTTCACAATATAATGTAAACATATTTTCAAAATTATAATTGCAAAGAGAACTTCCAATACTCACCGGTTTTATCTAAGCAAATGTTTTATGTACTTGAGTGATGTTACATAATAAAAAGATTTACCTGCCAATCACTGAACTGCTTTCTATAAAAAAAACTACGTGTATTCTAGAACCTAGGCTTTGTTGTGTGTTATAGCTTCTATGTCAAGGGTGAGGACTGAGAGAGTCAGATAATTCCTTTTTCTACTTCAGCTGTTGCTTTTCTTCACCAAATTACAATTATATCCCAGCCCTTCTGTGATTTTTACTTCTTAAAAAATTTTGTTGCTTACTACTAATAAAGAGATATCGACACTTAAAAATAAAAAGGAACATTGTATAATCGATTCTCACTGTATAACCATTCTCATCTTGGGTATTAACTTCTGCTCCATGAGCAACAAGGACAGCAACAACCTGAGGGTGACCATCTCGTGCAGCATACATAATTGGAGTCATAAGTCTCCTAAAAAAAGAGGAGGAAAAGAAACATTTGTGTTAATGATGTCATTAACAGTTATTCAAGTTCATGAATTTTAAGGTACACAATACCATCAGTATTGTTTGAAAACAAAAAAAGAAATGGAAACTTGTAATAAATCAGGTGATTTAAAACTCCAATCTCTCAGCAAATAAGAACATGACATTGAAGTACTGCATGCTTTAGTACTGCATGCTTACACAGCACCCTCTAGTGAAGAAATGTGTTTCAGAAAAAAAAGTCACTAAACAACCCACTTTCTAAAATAAGGTTTCATTAATTTACATATTCAAGTAGAAAAATATCAAAGTATTTGCATTATGCATACACTGGGAATATAGTGATGAATGACACAAATTAGGTGTCTGCCCTCTCAGGACTGCTCATACTAAATGCTTATTATGTTTTATTTAGCTATTGCCGAAATAAAAATATAAATTTAAAACTTCCTCTTATTTGTTATGTATTCTGATTCTACTTTAGTTTAGGACTGAAAGAATTTTACCCTGACTGGAAGGCTTACTCTAATCAAGAAAGAGATTAGTCAGACTCTCAGATTATTTTCTGGGAGAGTATAGTGATTTCCCTTTAGTGTATCATTTTCCAAAATTAAAGATTCAATCCCTCTACTCCTGAAAGTTAGTCAGCTTCTGGACCAAGTACAAAGGACACCAGAAAGATTCTGTCAGTTTTACATGGGCTAAATGTAGTATCATGGTCTGTTTTAAAGGAGGTCTGGGATTCTTCCTGAGTCACCTTAAATATCTGATTTAAATACAAAAAACTTCACAAAAGAAAAATAAATTCAGAATTCTATTTTGATTTCATTAAAGAAGTTCATTTTAGTTGCTTACATGACATACACTACCTATAAATAGACCATTTCTCTATAAGGTTTGTTAACATAAGGTATATCCCAAATATAATCACTTCCAACCAATGTCTGCAGCACAGAAAGATTCACAATTTATCTGTTTCTTTTATTTCCTAGGATATTACAACTTCGATGTTTTATGGGAAATAATATGTTAAGACAGTTGTTAAGCATTGCCTTTTCCACCTTGAATATCTCCTACTGAGTGGCTTCATCCGACAATCTATAAGATGAAGAGTGAATTTCCTAGATAACTTAACAGAAAATATATACTGCAGAAAAAAAATCATTTGAGTCAAATATCCTTCAAATCCTTCACTAAATCTAAATCAGACTTCTTGATGCCTCTTTGCCCACAACAGCTCAAATCTGCTCCATTAACCACAAAGCTACCATTAATCACATTCTCAGGCCTAAGACTAAGCATCGTTCCTGATTCTTCTCCATCACTCCAGACACAAGTCATCAGTAGGTCCTATTGGCTCTAACTTCATATATTCTGAATCTAACCACTTGTCACTACCTTGTTAGCTATTATAAGCAGTCTATAATCGATATTAATTGTCCTCCATGCTTCTACTCTTGGCCACTTATAATTTATTCTCTGTGAAAGTGCCAAGTTACTTCCCTTTCAGGGACTGTGCAAGTGCTGTCCCCTCGATCTTTTCCTAAATCTTCATATTGTGCACTCCATCTTATTCAAATCCTTATTTAGAGAAAATCGATAAAAGTGACAAGCCTATAGCCAAACTCATCATGACAAAAAGAAAGAGGACACAAATTATCAGGAGTAAGAGAGGTGACGTCAATACAGATTCTCCAGGTTTTAAAAGTATAAGGAAATACTATGAAAAACTTTATGCCAATAAATTAGACAACTTAGATTAAATAAACAAATTTCCCCAGAGTCAAACTACCAAAGCACACTCAAAAGAAATAACGATTGAAAAATAACAATTGAATTTGTCATTAAAAACCTCCCACAAAGAAAACAACAGACCCAGATGGCTTCCTTGGTTAATCCTTCCAAACAGTTAATGGAAACAAAACAAAACAAAACACAATTCTACACAAAGTCTTCTAGTAAACTGAAAGGACAGAATACTTCCCAATTAATCCTGAGGTAAGAAATACTCTAATAACAAAAAGCAGAGAGACATTACACCAAACATAGATGTAAAAATTCTGAACAAATTTTGGCAAACAGAATCCAAAAATACATAAAAATAATAATATATCATAACCAAGTAGTTATCCTAGGAATGCAAGGTTAGTTTGATATTTGAACTAAAAAAACCCATGATTATCTTAATAAATGCAGAATAAGCATTTTACAAAATCCAACGTCCATTTCTAATAAAAACTCTCAGTAACCTAAGAATAGAAGAGACATTCTTCAACAAGGGCATCTATGAAAAATTTACAGCTAATGTCATATTTAATGGTGAAAGAGTGAATGCTTTTCCCCTAAGATCTGGAACAAAACAAAGATGTCTGCTCTCATCACTTCTATTCAACATTGTACTAGAAGTTTAACTTGTGCAATAAAATAAGAAAAAAGATAACTAAACTGAAAAAGAAAATTGTCTTTATTCACAGATAACATGATCTTTCTGTAGAAAGCCCAATGGAACTCACAAAAGAAGTATCAGAACTAATAATGAATTTAACAAGGTTGTAGGACATAAGATCAACATAAAAATATCAACTGTATTTTTATATACCAGAAAACAGGGAAATCTACTGCTATTTATTAAAACCACACCCAGTATTAGCATATATACACATACACAATGACATATTTGTATGTACCCAACTTGCAGTCATCAGTCCACTAATGACTTGGATTCAGACATCTCTAGCCTAAAACACAGGTCTTCAGATCTTGATTATAAGAGGAGATACATACAGTACAGTGGTTAAAAGTACGAGTTCTGGAATCAGAATATTTTAAATCAGAATAATTTAAAATTTTAGATCTACTACTTACTAGCTGTGACTCTGAGCAAATTAATGTCTATGCTTCAATTTCTCCACCTATAACCTGGAGATAATAACAGTATATACTTCAAGAAGTTGTTACAAGGATTAAATAATTTAATACATAAGAAGTGCCTAATGTGTTATCTTTCATTCCTTCATAACATGTTTACTAAGCACTTACACATGACATATACTATTCTAAGGGCTGGAGGTATTGTAATATACAAAACCAAGTCACTGCCCATTTAGAACCACCACAGAACAAACATAGACCAAAGATGGTTGAACATGAACATGTTTTGCATATACTGGAAGTTTTATGAGTTCTGTTGTAATGCTAGCATATATCAATGAGGTTTATGAAGATGTGACAAGTTATAAGACTGCCAAAATACTGTTTTCATGTCATAAACTATTTTCAGCTTAAAATATTTTTCTGAATATATGATTCAGTAATACTGGCACAATCTCTCATTTCACTTGTGCATTTCTAATAACTCGGAATAACATTTTTTCCATCCTGAGTAGAAAACCATCCCACTGAAATGGAATTAGAGTGATTTAAACAAGCTTACCACAACTCAGCAAGTCTTTCTTATGTAATTATACATTTATTTAGTCCTAGGTTACTTTAACCTTGTTATTTATACAGAGTAACAGTGATTTGAGTTATAACCAAGAAAAATCTTAAAATGACTTTTCAAGGTTTTAACATGCCTACTGCTATTGGAAATTTATTAAAATTAATTAAGCACTGTGTAATATCTTATGCAGTATTTAGTTGCATTCTTTCCTATCTAAAGGCTGTAATTGTCTGGGGTATTTCTTATGGAATACATATAACATTATTTACCATTATTATTTCAACTTCCCAAACTCACAATAAACTATAATTGCATAGAAATAAAAAAATGAAAAGGGCAAAACCATTTTTTTATAATTTGTGAAAGTCTTAGTTCATATTAGTTCAACTCATATAAAAAACAACATAAATGTAAACACCAATTTAGAACATACAATCATCAGAATTTTGTAACTCTAGCATTGAATGTCTGTTAATTTGGAGGAGCAAGAACATTGTACTGTGCTAGGTAATTATCTCATTCATTGCTCATGACAACCTTCTGAAGTAGACAGCCTTACTTTAGGGATACAAAATTTATGTTTAGAAAAATAAATTTTTGGTGAAGGATTACTGTTGGTATGTGATTAAAGATTTGTCTGAGTATCTATCCTCCAAAAGATTCTCTTACGAATTATTCTTCTTTGCAATCTATCCTGATATAGAGAAATCTAAAGTTCTCTTTCTCTAAATTTTGTATTTGATAATGAAATACAGGACAAATTTCATAAACTCACTCCACAATATGGGAAATTTAGGAACCTAAATAAAGCTGGCTGAAGTATAATTTCCAGGAGGTGACATTCTTTGGCAGAGTATCCAAAAGTGACATTAAAATGTGAGTGTTCCATTTGATTGAACCTTATTACTGAAAATTTTAGGTGACATTTTCTGAACTTGTATTGAAATTTGTTCTGAAATTGTGCTGAAATTGAGATTCTTCTAAATACCAATTTCTTTTGGAATCCCAGAACCCAGCATGGATATAGTTTTCTGTATGTAAATTCACATGGACATAAATGGCTTCTTACAGATGCTTATTTTCTCCTAGATAAGAAAACTAGATTTGTATAGTTTGCTTACTAAGAAGCTTCAGAGCATTACTGAAAAATGTGTTACAGAAATGCTGCATTGGTTTCTAACTTCCAAGCTGAATTTCCTGAATGAAATAGTAAACTGTAACAGGGTCTAGAGCACCTAGAAGGTATATTACTCAGCTTCTAAACAGTTATTAAAGTTACTGATACCATCAATAATGTTGCAAGACAGTTTTGAGAGGGAACAGAACAATTCTTCTAGTGGGTTTGCATCTATAGAAAGTTGTAACCTCTGTAGTTTCCTGCCTGTTATAAATTAATGAAATCTAAATGAACTCTTTGATCTTAAAAACTCTTCTCAATTCATGACAGTCTTATGATCTCTTCAGGGAATTTATAAAATTTCATAACTGGTCTACTCAAGTGACATGGTAATTATTTGGGCTACTATCACTTTACTTCTAATATGAATTTCCATCTTATTTATTTCTTGAGATTTAATGTAAAAAATTATTTAATTCCATTCTCTCTTTAAATCACTGAAATTTTATTCTGCCTGCTTCTTCTAGTACGACTGCTTTGGCAAAGGTCAACAGTTACTGGACTCTATTTTCCTAGCATTTAAAAGTATGTATTTCAGAGGCTTCTGTCCTTAGTGCCCTTCCCTTTTCACTAAAATTCTATACACAGTACAGTCTCACTCACAATATCACTAGGGCCCATGCTGAAGATAACTTTAAGTTCTCGTATATGTGAAAATATCTTTATTTTCCCTTCACTCTTCAATGATAGAATGACTAAATATAAAATCATATGTTCAAAGTTTATTTCTCAGATCATACGGTTGTTAATAAGAAGTCTAATGTCAGATGGTCATTTTTGACAGGAATTGTCTTGATAATTATTTTTTGTATAGGTAACTTTTAGGATTTTCCCCTTTATTCTTGACATTCTGAGGTTCATTATGATGTATCTCTCTATATTAATTTTTATTTACATTTGTGTACATGTGTAAACCTTGTTTTTCACCTAGTAGATCTCAAAATTATAAGAATTTGTGTTAGGTGGGAAAAAAAGGTGTAGATGGTAGAGGCTCTGTTCATCCCTCTGGCTACCAAATCAAAGCTGCGACAGAAACAAGGAGGAGCAGCAGGGAAAAA
>NW_011889361.1:386181-388680 GCF_000151845.1 Pteropus vampyrus | reverse complement strand
TCTCACTCACAATATCACTAGGGCCCATGCTGAAGATAACTTTAAGTTCTCGTATATGTGAAAATATCTTTATTTTCCCTTCACTCTTCAATGATAGAATGACTAAATATAAAATCATATGTTCAAAGTTTATTTCTCAGATCATACGGTTGTTAATAAGAAGTCTAATGTCAGATGGTCATTTTTGACAGGAATTGTCTTGATAATTATTTTTTGTATAGGTAACTTTTAGGATTTTCCCCTTTATTCTTGACATTCTGAGGTTCATTATGATGTATCTCTCTATATTAATTTTTATTTACATTTGTGTACATGTGTAAACCTTGTTTTTCACCTAGTAGATCTCAAAATTATAAGAATTTGTGTTAGGTGGGAAAAAAAGGTGTAGATGGTAGAGGCTCTGTTCATCCCTCTGGCTACCAAATCAAAGCTGCGACAGAAACAAGGAGGAGCAGCAGGGAAAAATTGCCTGGGATCTAGAGGAATAAGCCATACAACCCTGCAATGGCAGAAGGTAGGACGGGGCGAGGACGCAGGGCTGCCCAGTCTCGAGCGGCTGAGTGAGACCGAGGCTGTGACAGGAGCAGATGCCTCTTAAAGAGGCCGCGTTCGCTAGTGGATTTTTGCGGTGATGGACCTGCTTGTTCTGAGCAACAGTGCCGGTTCTGCTCATTCTGAGAATCGGTACTGGTTCGGCTGCGTGCGGGGGGCGGGCGGTGGAGGGGCGGCACCAGGAACTTACAGGGAAACATTGTCAGAGTGAGAGCTGAGGGGAGACACACTCTGTACAGAAGTGCCGGCGGTATCTATCGTTCCCTTTTGAGCCCTCCCACCTACCAGTGCACAGACACAGCACTGCCATAGCTGTGATGTCATCAAACTGGATAACAAAGGTCGCTCAGCCCAGAGGATTTCTGGAAAACCCGCCTTCCCCAACTTGCAGCTCTACCTTAGCCATATCCAGGTGTATCCTCAGTGAGTCAGATGCTCCTTGCTGAGACACACTGGCGGCAGCCTTGGTTTCTGATGTGGCCTTTTGAGGCAACTCTAAGCACAGCATCTGTGGATTGCTTGCTGAATCTTAACGGGTGGCCCCGGAGGGGTAGAGGCTTAGGCTAAATTTGGCCTGCAGCTGAACCCCTCTCAGGACTGTGCCACTGGACACCTACTTCACAAATCCACACTAATAAAACCCGGGAGACTTAGGAGCTTTGCTTAGTACATAGAAAGAGGCACAGAAAAGAAGCCAAATGGGACAAAGAAGTAGAAACCATATGAGAGAACAGAACAGAGATCCAGATATAATGGAGTCAAGTAATTTAACAGATGCGGAGTTCAAAACACTGGTTATAAAGATGCTCAATGATCTTTTGGGAAGTGTGGATAAACTCAGTGAGAACTTCAACAAAGAGATAAAAAACATAAAAATGGAAATGGAAATTATAAAAAGGGACCAGTCTGAAATGGAGAACACATTATCTGAGATGAGAAGTATATTCAATGGAATAAACAAAAGAATAAACAAAATTGAATAAGAAGAAGATCCAATGTCCTATCTTGAGGACAGGGAAGCCACTGTCCAATCAGGACACTCAATCAGAATGGCAAGAAAAAAGATGCCAAGACTATAAAAATAATTTAAGGAGCATATAGAACACTATTAAGGCCTCAAATATTAGTCTCATTGGCATAACTGAAGAAAATCAAGATGCTGAACAGTTGTTTGAAGAAATGATGATGGAAATTTCCCTGAACTGGTGAAGGAAATGGACATAAAACTCCAGGAAACTCAGAGAATTCCAAAAATCAGGGATCCAATGAGGCCCACACCAAGACACATCATAAATGACAAAGATTAAATACAAAGAAAGAATATTAAAAGCAGCAAGAGAAAAACAGATAAGGAACACCCATAAGACTGGCAACTGATTTCTCAAAAGGAACTATGCAGGACACAAGGGCTTGGCAAAAAATATTTGACAGGATGAAGACCCGGGATATTCAACCAAGAATACTTTATCCAGCAAAGCTAGCATTTAGAGTTGAAGGACAGATAAAGAGCTTCCCAGACAAAAAGAAACTAAAGGAATTTATCACCACCGAGCCAGTATTACAGGATACATTGGAGGGACTTCTTTAAGAAGAAAAAACATGTATCAAAAACAGGAATAAAGAATGGTAACTACATTCCTATCAATAAGTATCTTAAATGGAAAAGAACAAAGTGCTCCAACTAAAAGATAGAGTACCTGAAAGGATAAGAAAACATGACCATGACCCCTACATATGAAAACGAAGGGGATGGAAAAAAATATTGCTTTGATGGACCTAGAAGGTGTTTAAGTCAGACGGAGAAAAATAAACACTATGATTTCACTCATATGTGGAATCTAAGGAATAAAAAGAACAAACTAATCAAAAACAGACTCACAAATATAGTGAGCAATTTGGTGTCAGACAGAGGGGAGGGGGGTTTGAAGGGCTGGGAGAATGAGTTGA
>NW_011889361.1:370674-384591 GCF_000151845.1 Pteropus vampyrus | reverse complement strand
GAGGATTCCCTTTTCTCTGCATCCTCACCAACACTTGTTCTTTGATTTACTGATGACAACCATTCTGACAGGTGTGAGGTGATATCTCATTGTGGTTTTAATTTGCATTTCTCTGATGATTAGCAACCTTGAGCATCTTTTCATATGTCTATTGGTCATCTGTATTTCCTCTTTAGAGAAGTATCTGTTCAGGTCTTCTGCGCAGTTTTCAATTGAATTTTTTGTTGTTGTTGAGTTGTATGAGTTCTTTCTATATTTTGGATATTAATCTCTTATCAGATGTATCGTTAGTGAATATCTTCTCCAGATTTCATTCTTTTTTATGGATGAGTGATATTCCATTGTGTATATGTACCACCTCTTCTTTATCCATTCATTTTTGGTTGGAGCATTTAGGTATGTAGTTTGCTATGTAATTATTGCCACTTTATCAATTGTTTTCTGATTGTTTCGTGATTACTCTGCTCCTTATTCTCCTGCTCTCTTCTTTTGCATGTTGATGACTTTCTGTAGTGTTTCTCTTTACTTCTTGTATATCTCTTATAGATTTTTGCTTTGTTATCATGTTATCATGTGCTTCATATATACTAAGCAATGTTTATAGCAGTCTATTTAAGCTGATGGTCAATTAGGTTTGAACATATTCTAAAGTCACAACTTTTACTCACCCCCTTCATGTTTGTTTTTGTCATTATTTTTCATCTGTGTGTGTCCCTTAATTTACTGTTGTGATTACACATGACCTTTCTACATCTACCTTTTAACTTTCATACTAACTTTACTGTTGGTTGAACTACTGCTTTTATTATGTAAATACTTTACAGTGAGAATTATTTTTCTTTGTGATATTTTCTTACATTAAAAATTTTTTCTCTTTTCCTTAAAGAAGTTCCTTTAACATTTTTTGTAAAACTGGTTTGGTGGTGGTGAACACTTTCAGCTTTCTCTTGTCTGGGAAGCTCTTTAGCTCTCCTCGGATTCTAAATGATAGCCTTCTGGGGCAGGGTAATCTTGGTTGTAGGTCCTTGTTTTCCATCACTTTTAATATTTCATGCCAATCCCTTCCGTCCTGCAAAGTTTCAGTTGAAAAATCAGCTGACAGTCTTCTGGGAGCTCCCTTGTAGGTAACGAACTGCTTTTCACTTGCTGTTTTTAAGATTCTCTCATCTTTAATTTTTGGCACTTTAATTATGATATGTCTTGGTGTGGGTCTCTGGGTTAATCTTACTTGTGGCTCTGTGCTTCCTGGGTTTTATGTCTGTTTCCTTCACCAGATTAGGAAAGTTTTCCTTCATTATTTCTTCAAATAAGTTTTCAATTCTTTGCTCTCTTCTCCTTATGGTACCCTATAATGCGAATGTTAGTATGCTTGATGTTGTCTCAAAGGCCCCTTAAATTCTTTTCTTGTTGCTGGTCTAATTGGGTGTTTCCTGCTACCATATCTTCTAGATCGTTGATTCAATATTCTGCTTCATCTAACCTGCTGTTGATTCCCTCTAATGTATTCTTCATTTCAGTTATTATAGTCTTCATTTCTGACTGGTTCTTTTTATGTTTTTTATCTCTTTGTTGAAATTCTCACTGAAATTATTTGTTCTTTCCCTAAGTTCACTGAGCATCCTTATAACTAGTGTTTTGAATTCTGCATCTGGTAGATCACTTGCTTCTATTATGTTTAGTTTTTCTTCTGGAGTTTTGTCCTGTTCTTTCATTTGGGATGTTTCGTCTCATTTTGGCTACCTCCTGTGTTTGTTTCTATGTATTAGGTAGATCCACTACATCTCAGTCTTGATAGAGCGGCCTTATGTAGCAGGTGTTCTGTGGAGCTCAGGGTTGCTGTCTCCCTCATCATCTAAGGTGGGTACTCCAGGGGTGACCCTTGTGTGTGCTGTGTTTTCCTACTGTAGTTGGGCCTTGATTGCCGTTAGCACGCCACTGGGTGGGATTGACCCTCAGGCTGACTGACTATGAGAACTGGCCAAGACTATAGTGTATGGAGCTGTTGTGTTGGGGCTGACTCCATTAAGAGGATTCACTTTAGCAAGGCTCTGGTGCCTTCCCAGTACACTCTTTGGGTATGTCATTTGTAGTGCTAATTAGGTGATGATCTGGTGTGGTCTGAAGCCAGCCATTAGGTATAATGGTTATAGGGCTTCTTGGGAGGGGCTAAAGTGCAGGCCAAGGTTGGACACTGCTTGTTTCTGGCTTGGAGCTACCTAGTAGGGGCTACGAAGTGATCTGTGATTAGTAGCTACTTTTGCTGGGCTTGGAGGCACCCAGGAGTGACTTTGCTATGAACCAAGGACAGCTGCCACTAGTGCTGAGCTTGGGGCCACTTAACAAGAGGTATATAGCATGCTGAGGCCAGACGTTGCTTGCTTGAGTTTGTGGATCTTTCACAGATTTTAGGAAAGTCTACAGCATAGAGCCTGAAAGGCAGCTTGTGTGGATTAGCCTCTAAAAGAGGTTCAAGCCAGAGGCATGAATTGGGTGGTTGTGGTCTCAGAGGATCACCAGGATGGGACAAGAGCTGTGTTGGCCAGGCTAATAGAGACTGAGATTTAATGTCCAGCTATGCCTCCAGGCTGTGCTGGGGGAAGGGCTCAACAAAGGAACAACTGTGCCTGCAGGCACTTTATTCCTGGGGAGAGCTGCCCCCTAGTCCTGGCCCTGAAGCCAAACAATCCAGTTCTTCCCCATATGTCCCTGGTGTTGTCCCTTCTCTGGAGCTTAGGACAAGTGTTTGAGTGAGTGAGTCTGTGCAAGGGCCCTTTAAGAGGATGCCTGTGTCTATAGAAGTTATCTGTCTCACCTGGACTGAGTCCCTGCTGATTTTCACAACCATTTATTGTGAGGGCTCCTCTGCTGTTGATTCCCTGGGCTAGGAAGCCTGGTGTGAAGCTGGGACCCCTCACTCCTCAGTGGGGACGTCTACAGCAGAGATATCCCTCCCAGTTCTTAAATATCACATGTGGGTGTGGGACCAGCCTGTTTAGTGGCTCCACTCCTTTACTCAGTTTCAACATGGCTTCTTCTTCATTATCCTCTGTTATAAAACTTATGTTCAGCTAGTTCTTGTGGTTCCCAAGGGTGATTGTTCTACAATTTAGTTGTAATTTTGATTTGGTTGTGGGAGGAGGTGAGTACAGCGTTTACCAACTCTACCATCTTCACCAGAAGTCTCAGTGTCCTCTTCTAAGTTCATGCATTTTTTTGTGGCAGAATTCTTTCTGGAACTCTAATATTAGACAGATGTTAGAACTTTTGGTATGATTCTCCATGTTTTACTTTTTCCTTTGTAACCCTTTTTGATGTATAAGATAGATATGATTGCCTCATATCT
The DNA here is from genome assembly GCF_000151845.1 of Pteropus vampyrus. Lineage (NCBI taxonomy): Eukaryota > Metazoa > Chordata > Mammalia > Chiroptera > Pteropodidae > Pteropus > Pteropus vampyrus. Next base: position 381,248 of record NW_011889361.1, on the reverse strand, counting down.
ATCTTATAGTCCACTAATCAGCTCTTCAGGTGAGTCTCATCTGCTACTCTTCACGTATACTTATTTTTAATATTAAATAAGGTTATTTTTTAATAATTCACTGTACTTGTTTCATAATTCCTGTTTGTTACTTTGTGCAGGCAAATCTCTCTTTTATTGCTCACAGGAATAAGTCCTTTTTAGATTCTTTCATTTTTCTCCACTTTCTCTACTCTAAGTTACTTTTTGAATTCGTTGTTCTTCTTTTATGATGCTTACATTCTCCAGATTTTGGCAATTTGTGGTTGTGCACCCATCTTCTAGCCTGTACAGACCCCTCTGATGGTGAAAACTGAAGCCACCAACCATTGCCTGGCCTACCGATAATGCAGTTCTTAGGGATTGCCAGAGAGTGTTTCTTTTCTCTACGGAGTTACTTCATTTCTATCAGAGATAACTGCCTTTGTGTCAAGTAGAACTTTTTAAAAACTTTATGGATGTCTGAAATATGCTGTGGAAGGGCAAGATTTTAGTGTATTCAGTTGAGTATCTTGAAGTTATAAACCTATTTTTCAGAAAATTCCTGACCTTATTTCCATGTTTTTCTCTCAGAATTTTTAGAATCATTTCATCAAGTTAAAACAATCCCTTTGTTACTCTGAATACAATGTTTAATTTCATAAACTAATTTATATAAAATTCTTTTTAATGCTGAGTCATTCTAGCCAAGAACTTAACATGACTATTCAATCTCTTTTTATTAACTCACTGTAGTTTTAAACTTCTCTTCATCTGAGTCCTTCACATTTCTTGTTATTTTTAGATATTTATATTTTTGCTTGGGATATATAATTTCATTGTATTCTCAAGCTTGTTATTATTTGTAAACTGGAAACCAAATGAATTTTGCATTAATATTAAAAAAATCTACTTCACTTTATGATTACTATTTCTAAATTTCTGAGTTGATTATCTTGGGCTTACCCAGCCATGTACATATAATTTTGTCCTCCTTTTCCTAATAAAAAAGGCTTAATAATTTTATCAAAGGAAACACAGTTCAATGGTTTAAGGGTGGGAAATTTTTTCTGTAAAGTTTTTTCTGTAAAGTAAATCTTTTAGGCTTACGGAACATATAGGGCTATGTCATAACCACTCAACACTGCTGCTGTAGCACAAAAGCAGCCTGAAACAATATGTAAACAAATGAGCATAGCTCTGTACCAATCAAACTTTAGAGACTTATAAACTCCTAGTTGAGAGTATAAGTAGTATACTTCTAAGTACAAGTCAAGTCAGTCTGTTTAAGTTCAAATCTCATTTTCAGCATTTACTGGCTTGTAATCTTGAGCAAGTTTCTTAAACTCTTATTGCCCAGTTTCAAGAACTTCATATGGTCATAATAATAGTTTCTACATTAGTGGCATCTATTTGTGGTATTATCATAATCTGGTAATGAAGTAACTATATTCAACAATCAGAATAGCCCTAGGCTCAAAGTAAATGCTCTGTCATTATTAGCTATTTTTAATCTTTATTTGTATCTTTTGTTTTCTTTTCTTGCATTAACTGTTTCCCTTACAGATCTCAAAACAATTTTAAGACAAAAAAAAGAGCATATAATAAAGCATCCTTGTCTTGCAAATGCTGCTAGCGTTTCTCCATTAAGCATATGACTTGTTTAGGTTTCAGATATATTTTTATGAAATTAAAGAACTATTCATTTAATCATATTTTACTAAGGTTATGGTAATAGGATTTTGATTTTAACTTTTATAAAACACCCTTCCAGCATCTATTATAATAATAATCCACTTAAAAAAAATCTCTTGACCTATTTATAAAATTTATTTTCCTAATGTTGAATCATTTTTCATAGTTAACATGAATCTCATTTGAATTGCTGGATATTATTCATTTAATTTGCTGATAACATTCATTTTGCTGATTATTCATTATGCTCTGCTCATTCATTATGCTCTGGATCTATTTAAATTATAATGATGTAATCTATTTTTTGGAAGTTTTAAAGAAGTAACCTGTTAAACTCTGAGCCCAAGACTTTTTGGGAAGTAAGCTTTCTGACAATTTTTTTAAAAAGATAAAAATTACAACATAAAAATTGAACAACAAAAACAGCATAAACAAAAACAAACTAGAAACAGCATCTTCAAAACATAAAACAATAAAAAGTTAGAAGTTCCAATATCTGAAAAGGTCTTATAAATCAGTAAGAAACAAGCGGACAACCAAATACAAAAATGGCAAAGGTCACAGTCAATTAATAGAGAAATAAATATAAATGTGAAAGACTAATGTGAAAAGACTAATGTAAAAATGTGAAAGACTAATCAATTAAGTATTATTGAAAAGCATAGAAACTAAAATGAGGTATCATAATTTACAAATCAGATTGGAAAATTCAGAACATCAAAAATGTCCAGTGATATCACTGTGTGAGTTCTCTCAAACACTGCTGCAGGTAGTAAAAAGCAATTCAACTTTTTCAGAAGACACACTTTGGCAACACCTATCACAATTCTAAATTACATATATTTGTGTTAGCAACTCTACTTACAGAATATGTTCTATAGAAAACCTACTTATGTTGCCAGATAGTCACCGTAGCATTTTTTGTAATACTTTTAAAAACCTAAAATCAATCCAAATATTCTTCAATAAAATTTGAGGGTAAATAATGATATCACATTAATACAGTGGATTATGCAGCCATTATAAAGAGAGAACTATATCTATACATATTGACAAGTAAGTGTCCATGAAACACTGTTTAGTTAAAAAAGCCAATTGTAACAGAGTATGTAGTATATAAACCCACTTAACACAAAAGAAAAATGCTAACACATGGAAGAAGTTCTGCAAAAATATATAACAACCTGCTATAAGAAGTAAAGAGAAAACAGGAGACTTTTTACTTTCTAACTTACACAATTTATAAAATTTTTTAACAGGAATCTTTTATGATCAGAATTTTAAATAAAATTAAATAAAATTTGAAAACTGTCTTGTGGTACAATGGAATTAATGCTCTTCAAATTCAGGCAAAATTACTTGATGTTTTAAACTTTGAATTCATATTCCATCGCTTTGGCTAGAACAACAGCATCTTGTCTGGACCTCTTAGCTCCAATTCATCCTCATCCTGCTGTTAGAATAACCTTTATAAAATACTAATATGTCCATTCTTAAAACTGTTCAATAACTTTCAGGATGAAATTAATATTTTTTAGCATAAATTACACAGGTTATTATCTAGCCATTGCTGAATTCTCACTCATTTTCTACTCCAATATCATATGATCTGGTTATATAACTTATAATTGCCTAAATGAAACACGCTCTCTCATCCTTCTCCACCTGAACATGCACCTACATTGAACAGTCTCCTCTACCATCATAAGTTGGCTAAATTCTATTCATTCTTCAAACCTCAGTTCAAAAAATAAACCTGTAGGAAGCTTCTTACATTTGTCATATTCATTTCCGTTAAATTCTCCTAATTACTATTCCTAGAAACAACTACTACTACCTCTAATCTTACTGTTTTAAATGTCTAAAGTCTTGAGGCAGATTTGGTCTTTTACCTTGTATCTTCCAGTACTTAGCAGATATTGTTTAATAAAACCCAGCTGAATTGAAATTTACTAGTGATACTGTTTCATTCTTCGTCTACCAAATTTCCTCAAAATTGTTAATGCTCAAGAGTTAGTTAAAAAACATAAAGCTTATGTATACTGTTACCATAATTAAAATTATTTTTAGATGATACGCAGCCTATCATTCATCTCACTTCCTGTTATTTCGTTTCAATAAAACCTCCACTAGATGGCATAAGAAAAGCAGAAACAAAACTCCCAATTTGACATGGAAAAATAATATATCTTCAGAAACAAAACTCCCAATTTGACATGGAAAAATAATATATCTTCAAATGATAAAAATAATATATTTATCATTTCTCTGTACTAAGGGTAAAGTGGTTGGTTTGTTTTCATGTCACATTTTTACTGTACAGTTCAGTATTATCCACTGTTTTTAGTCTCCTTAAAACAGCTTTTAGATGGGAGAATAATGAAAAGTATGAAAAACAAGATTTTTGACAATGATAAAATGCTGTAAATTGGTTGTCCATTTCCAGCTATCAGAGTAGTTTTAGTAGATCAACTCTCGTACTAACGAAGCTGATAAAACATAAAAGCTGATAAAATATAAAATATGTTTGAAGGCACTGCAGAAAAACCAAGGCAGCCAGAACATGAGAAGCCAAGATCCTGGAGAGAAAAGAAACATTTGTTGAACTGAGTCCTACATTCTCTGCCATTTGTTCCCTTAAGACATTTGCCAATTCCTGGGTAGCATAAGCAGAAAGCTGTGGCCTGTACCCTATACCTTCTTATGGGGCTAGAGACACTAAAACTGGAAGTTAGGACTACCAACCAAGAACTCCAGGAATTAAGAGTCTGGAATAAAGGAAGGGCAGAGAGGTAATCTTCTGTTGGGCTTTTAGCTTCAAGGCATTTGCAGATTCCTAAGATACACAAAATACTTGTGAGGAGGGAGGCTACAAACCAGATGTTAAGAGGCAGAGAAACTAAGAGGGGCTTATAGTACTTCCATAAAGATGAGGAGACAAATTTTGGCATTCGTGACCCCAAGGAAAGAGTGAAGGTAGAGAATATGTGAAATGCAGTCACTTTAAGCAAGTTGCTAAAATTAACATTATAAAGGTTGAAGCATGAGGAAAGTCTCCACTCTTACTCTAACTAGCCTGAGAACTTAAAACTTTTTTGAATTTTCCAGTCCTGCATCAATGCCTGGATATTCATCTGGACCTCCAGATAACCCTCTAAATTGCCCACTGAAGATCACATATTCAGGCCATCTGATAACCACCTGACATCCATTATCCAGACCACCAGACATGACCAAACCTCCTGGAGGCCATCCTCTATACCACCTGGCATCCATCATCGTGACTGCCTGACATCTGACTGCTAACCGTCCTGGACAATCCTACGGCTAAGAATGAAGGACTGACTGTTCTCAAGAATGTACTTTTATTACAAGAACTTTTAACTTTTCTTTCTTCTTTGGAATATTTGTGTTTTTTATTTATTTATTTTTTTTCTTAGCTGTGTTCAAAGTTTGCAGGCTCCAAGAATCTTGAAAAATATTTATTATTTATTTCTTTTTTAGTTTGTCTGACAACCTTCAAAGAGAGAATGGCTCAGGTAAACACTTCAAGTTTGAGTTGAGACCACTGAAGGCCTATTGGGAAAATATACTAATCCTGAAACACCACCTGAACCGTTATAATCCCTAATTAGATCAAGTTTCTAACTGCTACTCAGAAGAAAATTAAGTATCTTCTGGAAGCAAACAAACCTATACAAATGTTTATCATTCCATAAAAATTACTAGGCATTCTAGGAGACAAAATCAAGTGACCAAAAGAAAAGAGAAAGAGAAAATAAAAACAGATCTATATATGTTATCAGAAATACACTTCAAAATTTAGAGAACAGAGTTTGCGGGGGGGAGAGGGGGAAGAGGCAATCAGAAACTCTAGAAATGAAAAACAGGATTACTAAAATTAAGATGTTAATAGATGGGTTTAATACCAGATTAGCTACAAAAGAATAAGATTAGTAACCTGGAAGATAGGCCAGAAGAAAAGACCCAGGTGAAATACAGAGGGGAAAAAGGATAGAAAATAAAGAAGAGTGTGAAGAGATACATGTGATAGGGGTGTAATGGTCTAAATCCCACTTAGAGAGAAGCAAGACAATGAGACAAAAGTAGTATCTGAAGACGAACTAGTTGAAAAATTTCCCACAGTCATAAAATATCAAACAACCAATTTGAGAAGTTCTATGAACCCAAAGCTGAACAAATTCTGAGAAAATTATACCTAGGGATATCATAGCAAAGTTGTCCAGAACAAGAGACAAATAGAAAATCTTAAAAACAACTACAAGATAAAATACAACACCTTCAAAGGATCAACAATAAGACTTCACAGCTGGCTTTGCGAGAGAAACAATGGAGGCCAGGAAACAATAAAATGATAGCTTAAAAATACTAAAAGGAAGTAACTTCTAACCTAGAAGTCTATACTCAATAAAAATAACTTTCAGACTTAAAATGAAATAAAAAGATTTTCAGACAAAAACACTTTGTCAACAGCAAATAACTAAAGAAAGGTTTCAGAAGAAAAACAATCCCTAATTGAAACATGCAAATATAAGATGGACTGAAGAACACCAAAAAAGATGAATATGTGAGTAAATCTAAATAAAAGCTTATATAACAACATAATTGATAGCAATAATAAAATGACAATAATGTACTGCGATGTTTAAAATATGTATAGATTTGAAAAATATGACAATAGGACAAAGGCAAGGATGAGACAGGCAAATGGAGTTAAAATATTCTAAGATTCTTGCCACTGTCCAGGAATTGATAAAAGAACTCATTTATAATAGACTCTAATAAGTAAAGAATACATGTTATAATCTCTATAGAGTAGCCACTCAAAGAATAATAGAATGAATAACTGGCAAGACAGGAAATGGAATAAAAAGACTAGTACAAAAATAATCTTGGAAAAAGAGCACTAACTAAATGAACTAGATATATCAGTATGCACCCTAAGTACAAATGGACTGAACAGTCCAATTAAAACTATTGTTAATCAATCTGGATTAAAAAAGAAGAGCTATATGTTGCTTACTTTAAATAAAAGCACATATAAAAGACTGAAAGCAAAAGGATGAAAAAAGATTACCATAGAATCAAAAAAATTAAGGAATGCTGATATAGTCATTCTAATATTAGACAAATGTATTATAATGAAGAATTATTATTAAAAATACAGAGACTCACATTTCATAAGAATAAAAAGTCATTGCATCAGGCATATAGTGGCCCTAAAATATAAGCAAAAGTTGACCAAAACACAAATCACAGTAACTGACAGGACAAGCAAAGCAAAAAAATCAGCAGTCATTTAGAAGATCTAAACAGAATAAATATGGCTTAATTAATACACACAGACCATTATATCCAACTGTTGCCAAATTATTTTCTTGTGTACATGGAACATTTACACAAACCGACCATATGTCTAGGCCATAAAGAATGTCTCATCATATTTCAAAGATCTGAAATATATAGAACAAGTTCTCATACCACACTGGAATTAAGCTAGAAGTCAGAAACAAAAAGAAAACTAGGAGAATTAAAAAAAAAAAAACCTGACATATTCAAACACTGGAATATTTATCAGCAATAAAAAGAAATGAACTACTGATACAAAACCATGAATGTACCTTAAAAACACTATGCTGAGTGAAAGAATTCAGACACTAAGAGTATATAACGTATGAAGTACTAAACAGAACAGTAATCCAGAATAGAAAAAAGAAAAAAAAAAAGAGTTGTTGCCTCTAAGATTCAGGAGATTGTCTTGAAAGAGACCCAAGGAACTTCCCAGAGTAATAAAAACCTGTTCTCTACTTTGAAAGGGATGTGAGCTACATAGGTGTATTTATTTCTCATATTTCAAACTGTACACTTAAGATCTGTGCATTTCAGTTTGTAAATCAGATCTTGATAAAAAGTAGAATTAAAAAACATGCCAAATGATATTACATGTTTACAGATGAGTGGATGATTTCATGTATGTGTGCGTGTGCGTGTGTGTGTGCGTGTGCGTGTGCGTGTGTGTGTGTGTGTGTGTGTGTGTGTGTGTGTGTAAAATCACAAACTTAGGTAGGAAAAAAACATACAAATTTAAGACTGGTTGCTTCTAGGAAAGAAAGAAGCAAAGGGAATATGACTGGGGCAGATACAAAGGGACCTTTAACCATACTATTATTTTATTTAAAGCACATTTAAAGCAAAATTAGAATTAGGCAAAACGTGGCTTTTCTTAGACTATATGAATTATAGCTTTGATATGCAAAAGTTTTGTGTGGTTTTTCTTAACTTTTACTGTCTTTATTGACTTTAATAAGTGCCAGTGGATATTAAAAACTAGTATCTTGACAAGACTAAGATTCAGTAAATTCTTAACTAAACAAAGATTCTAATTATTGCACAGTTCCACAAAGACATATCAATAGAAGATATTAAATTTTCCCAGCAAAAATGGATTCACTTCTCTGTACAGCAGCCCTCCCGTATCTGCGGAGGGTATGTTCTAAGACCCCCAGTGGATGCCTGAAACCACGAATAGTATCGAACCCTATATACACGTTTTTTTCCTATGCATATATATCTACGATAGTTTAATTTGTAAATCAGGCATAGTAAGAGATTAACAACAATTATAAAATAGAACAATTACAAACAATATATCATAATAAAAGTTACATGAATGTGGTCTCTCTCAAAATATCTTATTGTATTGTACTCACCCTAATTCTTATGATGATGTGAGATGATACAATGCCTACGTGATCAGATAAAGTGAAGTGAATGGCGCAGGCATTGTGATGTAGTGTTCAGCTACCTTCTGACAATACATGGTTGACCTTGGGTAGCTGAAACTGAGAAAATTGAAACCACGGATAAGGGGGGACCACTGTATAGGTATTCATGAGGTTGTTGCCATAACACTAGAATGTGGGAAAAATTTCCAAAAGGAAATATAATTGTAGCACTCTGCTTCTTGTTAGGAAAATATCATCTATATGTGTATGTAAGGTAGTATAGTGATACATTAATTTTTCATTCTTATACTTCATTTGTATCAGCAATCATCCTTCTAAAATTCTTTAGCACAAGACCATTAATATACAAAAAGTAACAACCTATTCTGGTGGTAAAAATCTAAAATACAGTATGTTTATGTAAGAAAAAATTAAATTTTTGAAAGCTATAAAATCATGAGAGAAAGCTTAAAATGTTATTTTTACACTACTCATTTCTCCCAGGACTTCTAGTACTACCAGACATCCCTAAATATAAAAAGTATAAATTAAGACAAAACTACTAAAATAGGTAAGTAACAAATCTATTTCACTAGATCTAAGACACCATCAATTTTAGGAGGTACAATATGTGAAAAAAATGTCAGAATATATGAAATATGTTTGGTTTTTATTTCAATTTTGTGTGTGTGTGTGTGTGTGTGTGAAAATATAGATGACATAAACCTAGTTGATACCAAAGTCCAAAGAGAGACTTCTGAAGATGGATTGAAACCATTATATTCACTACCTGAGTAATCTTTTTAAGGAGTATTAGGCAAACTCCAGTCTCACTTAAAAAAAATTCATTCTTTCCGCAGTTAGAACAGACTTGAAAAACTAACTGTTTAAGTCAATAATGTATGTGACACTCCCATTTACACAATGAGTCTTCTATAAGTCTTCTCTCTTGCTAAGCTACTAGAAAGGGTAGTTTATATTCATTCTTTCTATCTTCCCAACTCTCATTTACTCATGACCGACTGCAATGATAATCCGGATATTTGTGCATATTGAAATAGTTAAATAATCATTTTTAAAGTTCAGTCAAAACAACAGATAAGAATACATATGCATTTATGTGTACTTTATTAAAATAAATGTTTAAAGAAAAATAGTATACTTATTAGTTTAGCTGCATAAATCAATCAGAAATTGTGGCTCTCATAACACAGCACAGACAATATTACTAACTAAATGTAACATTTGATAAGAATCTATGAAATGGCAGCATGTTAAGTACATTCACATTCCTTATCTTGTTTTAATTCTCAGAGCCACCCTACTGGCTAGCTAGGTATCACATCTATCAATCACTAAGGACACTGAGTTTCACAGATTATAAAAAGAGTTAATAGCTTTATTAACTTGGACAAGTTCTCAAGATAGTATTTGGACCTAGATCTTTTGGCTCCAAGTAATGCTTCAAACTTTGTGGCATAAATGGATTATGATATTAATTACTTCACAAACTATATGTTTAAGTTTTGCAAATAAAAGACAAATGATCATTCTACTTCAAATCTATTAAATTTAATAAGAACTTGATACATATCATATAAAAGAATTACGAAGGAATAAAAAAATATGTATGTTACTACCGTAGTCACGTAGCTCAGAGTGAAATGAAGACTTCCATACATGAAACCAATGAGAGAACGACACATGAGATGGCTAAAAATGTTCTAACTAACCTCATTCCCCATCCCAAATAGCTTATAAACCAACAGCATTCTTATGGGCTGTAACTGCATGGGAAAGCTTAACAGAGTATTAATCTGGCCCTGGAAAGCATAATTTGAATACACAGTGAGGGAAAGAGAGGATAATCCAAACCAAAGAAAAGCAAAAGCATAAACACAGAGGCAGGAATGACCATGTATCTGAGCAACAGTGCTGAAATTGTATAAATGAAATAAAAGAGATTAGTTAATAAGGTGGGATCAAATTCTGGAGAGTTTTGGATTTCACCTAATAGACAAAAAGAAGTGTGTTCTACAGGCAAAAGCATACAGGGCTGACTAAAATGCATACTGCAGTCTAAAATATCAATCAGGAGGCTATAGAAATAGCCCTTAAAGTGGGATTATAAGCGTC
>NW_011889361.1:362766-368444 GCF_000151845.1 Pteropus vampyrus | reverse complement strand
GCAGTTAGAACAGACTTGAAAAACTAACTGTTTAAGTCAATAATGTATGTGACACTCCCATTTACACAATGAGTCTTCTATAAGTCTTCTCTCTTGCTAAGCTACTAGAAAGGGTAGTTTATATTCATTCTTTCTATCTTCCCAACTCTCATTTACTCATGACCGACTGCAATGATAATCCGGATATTTGTGCATATTGAAATAGTTAAATAATCATTTTTAAAGTTCAGTCAAAACAACAGATAAGAATACATATGCATTTATGTGTACTTTATTAAAATAAATGTTTAAAGAAAAATAGTATACTTATTAGTTTAGCTGCATAAATCAATCAGAAATTGTGGCTCTCATAACACAGCACAGACAATATTACTAACTAAATGTAACATTTGATAAGAATCTATGAAATGGCAGCATGTTAAGTACATTCACATTCCTTATCTTGTTTTAATTCTCAGAGCCACCCTACTGGCTAGCTAGGTATCACATCTATCAATCACTAAGGACACTGAGTTTCACAGATTATAAAAAGAGTTAATAGCTTTATTAACTTGGACAAGTTCTCAAGATAGTATTTGGACCTAGATCTTTTGGCTCCAAGTAATGCTTCAAACTTTGTGGCATAAATGGATTATGATATTAATTACTTCACAAACTATATGTTTAAGTTTTGCAAATAAAAGACAAATGATCATTCTACTTCAAATCTATTAAATTTAATAAGAACTTGATACATATCATATAAAAGAATTACGAAGGAATAAAAAAATATGTATGTTACTACCGTAGTCACGTAGCTCAGAGTGAAATGAAGACTTCCATACATGAAACCAATGAGAGAACGACACATGAGATGGCTAAAAATGTTCTAACTAACCTCATTCCCCACCCCAAATAGCTTATAAACCAACAGCATTCTTATGGGCTGTAACTGCATGGGAAAGCTTAACAGAGTATTAATCTGGCCCTGGAAAGCATAATTTGAATACACAGTGAGGGAAAGAGAGGATAATCCAAACCAAAGAAAAGCAAAAGCATAAACACAGAGGCAGGAATGACCATGTATCTGAGCAACAGTGCTGAAATTGTATAAATGAAATAAAAGAGATTAGTTAATAAGGTGGGATCAAATTCTGGAGAGTTTTGGATTTCACCTAATAGACAAAAAGAAGTGTGTTCTACAGGCAAAAGCATACAGGGCTGACTAAAATGCATACTGCAGTCTAAAATATCAATCAGGAGGCTATAGAAATAGCCCTTAAAGTGGGATTATAAGCGTCAAAACTGCAGTCAATCTAAGAGACATTACAAAGAAAGAACAAATTAGGGACAAAGTATTCATAAAAGTGAATGAAAAAGTTTGATATAAATACCAATTTTTCTTGGTATAAATTTATGTTCAAAATTCAAAATTAATTATTGCCTTAAGCATACAGTAAAAAGAAAATATAATAATCGTGGCCATGAAGAAAATACATTTAGGTGGCAAATCATCAGGGATGTCCACCCAATGTTGCTGATTCTCATTCTGTGAACACAGTAAGATTACGCCTCCTCACTCCCTTGAAGTTAGATATGACCATGTGATCGCAATTAAATAGAAGAAATGGCACGGGTCTCTTTCTCGTGGAAGCTTTAGTCAGCATAGAACTTACCAAAGTCAAGGCAGAATACAGACTGTAGTTTTTTTGTTTTTTTTTTTTAATTTTAAGTCATGGTTTCTTGCATGTGTTTTGAGAGACTGGTGTCACAGGCTTTCATCAACTAGCTTTTTTCATCTGTATCCTCTCTATTCTGTGCTTTCAAAAGGACCAAGTAGATTTCCGGGTATATGAATAGCAATATTAATGCTATGTCCAAAATATGCAAGGTAACACTAAGATATTTGGAATTATCTGCATACATGTAAAACTGCTACCAAGATCAGCTCCTATGTATAGATAAAGACAGGCATTGACTATGGACAAGCAATTTATTTAAAAAATACAGTAAGAAAACAATCACAAAATAATAATAATTTCTAGTAATGTTTTCTTAATTAGCTACTTAAAAAAACTCTTCCTGAAAATATTTTTGTGACTTCAGCAATGATGTTACTTATTTCCTTATAACTAAAAAATAAGTTAACACTGTAATTCAAAATTACACTTTAAGCTACCAAAATGCCTCAGTGACATTTACAACTAAATTTATATTCTGAGAAAGCAAGCCACATTTTTCCCAGAGTATTTTCTATTTATTAAAACAGGCAATAACATTCAACAAGTTAACAATTACACAATGATTAACGTCAAAAGCTTGGACATTAGTTAATGTGTGCTGTTTTATCAATGGTAATAAAACATCTATTGAAATTAAAATGCTGAAACATTTTACGAAATCTTTATCTTATGACTGAGCAATCTGAACATAACAAACTCTTCTGCCAGAAAAACTATCTTCTAAATAGAAAGAAAATGTTTCAGCAAACTGGGGGAAAAAACTCTAAGAACAGAAATGTTTATTATATATACTTTTTAAAGGCTTGTTATTAATCTAACAATAAAAATGTCAACTCCAAATTTAAGGCTAGGTTGAAGAGAGTTTCAAATTCTATCATGTATCTAATAATCTAATATCAACCTTTTAGACTTCAACAATTTATAATATCATTTGTTACTGCATTATTATACAAAAGGAAATAAAGGACTGATAAGTTCCAATTAAGTTCCAATTAAGTCTTGTTTTCAAGACTAATTATGATTAAGCTGAATTAAAGTGATAATATTTTTCTGTTCACCTACTACCCTTTGCAATCTGGACTTTTGAAATCAAAATATTCAACTACCTACAATAATTTAGGGAAAGAGAAAAAAAAGATAAAAAGGTGATTTAACACAAACATGTGTTTTGCAATAATTAGAAAAGACATGCTGTTTAAACAGATTATGTTGAATAATTCTAAATATAGACAAGATGGGGAATATAAATACATTCCAATGGTAGATCCTATTTGGGTTAAATTATTGTAAATTCTCTTATCAAACTTCTGCTACATTCAAAGGCTTAAATACATTAGTGCCAATTTTCTGTTCTGGACAAATAACAGCATCTACTTCTGAGTTGTAAGGATTTTATTAGATAACACATTTAAGAGCAATTAACAACACAGTGACCAGTACACAGGAAACATTCAATAAATGTTTCATTTAAAAACAAAATAAAAAACCTCACCCCGGAAACAAATTCTAAGGCCTAAATAAATAAATCAGTATGAAATTCCCGCATTTGCTAGACAGAGTACACTGTGCTAAGTACTCTCAGTAGCAAGAGAAACAAAGATGTGATTTGTGTTCATTTCAAAATGGCTTTCAAGTTGTCAGTTTTTTATCATTAGTCCCACAGGAAGATAAAGAGAATTTTTAAAATTAAGAAAAAATAATAAAAGAACAAGATAGATCTATATGTACTAATATAGAAAGCTGATCATTAATATTAAATCAATGTTCTTTTCAATAAGATGGAAAAAAGGCTGCATGGAATCCAAAAAATTAAAAGCTAACAATATATATAAGTAAAAAACAATTTAAAAAATTAGACGATGCTGATTTCTACTTCCAGTAATGGCAAGCTAGATAACTTGCATTAAAACTGTGAAGGCATCTAAAACAGCTAGATGAAAAAATTTTTTTCTTATTTCTTAAAAACTGAAGAACTCTTAAGATTTCGGGGAACGAATGTACCAAAATCTAGATGCAAAAACTCAAACGGCTAAAAAAACTCAGCATTCTCAGTAGCTTTTGCCTTGAGGGCATGTGCCAGTCCTGAGGAAATCAGTGGGAAAAAGGAGCTGTGGCTCTCGTGGCACTGAACATTGAGAGGAACAAAATTCAAAGTTCTGGGCCTATACAAAGTGGAGAGTTTACTAAACCATATTCAAAACACATTAAGTTGGGACTCTAAGGGCTACACCATCAAGGTAAGGATGAACCAGAAATAAACTAGCTCTTTAGGTTTGTATCACCAGGATGGTCAGGGGAATTTTGATTTCCAAACTTAGATTACGTTGAGAACTAGGCACCTTTTAGAAATACACAAAATCCTTTCTGATGGATCAACCTAGGCCTCACATTATACCTACAATTTTTTTTAAACACTTACAACACCTGGTATTTCTAGGTGGTCTCCCATCCAAGTACTAACCAGGCCCAACCCTGCTTAGCTTCCGAGATCAGACGAGATTGGGCACGTTCAGGGTGGTATGGCCGTAGACTACTCCCACAAATTTTAAAATCTAATAACTAGCACGTAGTCATGAATGAGAAACATGAGAAACTACTGTTAACAGAAACAAACTCATGAAGATTTCAGATATTGTAACTGTTATATCTAGACTTATGTTTACCATATTAAAGAAGTTTTAATTTAGAGCTTGAAAATATTTTCAGGGAACAAGAGCTATAAATAGTAACACTGCCAATTTAAAAAAGAATCAAACAGAATTTTTAGAAAAAAGTAACAGAAATTATGAACTCAACTGATGAGTTTAACAATAAATCAGAAGTGAGTAAAGTGAGATTCAATGACCTAAAAGGCAGATTAGAAACTATTACCCAGAATGTGGCACAGTGAAACAAAGAAATGTAAAATAAAGAAGAAAAACATTGAAAATATAGTGAGAAGGATCAGAGACCCAGAAAGAGAGGAAAGGACAGAGATAATATTTGAAGAGAAAATAATGAGACTCCTCCAGAACTGAGGCACTAATCCAAAATTTAGAAGATGCTTGTTATAATGATGCTTGACATGGCAGAGAGAGACAATACAGGATACCACATTAATGATGCCACATTAAATTGATTTTTTTTCCAAAAGCCGTTTCAAGATGAAAAAGAAATGTTGGAAAAAACTAAGAAAATTTTACAAAAAAACACTGACACCTAGGGATCAAATGGTATTAGCAGATTTGAAAGTCTACTGACATGCAAAATTTAGGAGCAACATAAAACTTCAAAGCAGATGAGAGTTGCTCTTTTAAATAATCTTCATCTAATAAATTTGAATATAATTAAATGTTCATCATAATAATGAACTAGAATGACAAAAGAATTAAAAGCTGAAAATAATATAAGAGCAAACTGATGTTCAACGCACATACACAAAAGGCTTGATGAAGCAAAACAAACAACACACACCAAATGTGATTTCCCAAAAAACAATTCAGTAGATAAAAACAAAGAAGCGTATAGTGATAGCTATCTGAAGGACTGACACAAGGCGCTCATCTCTATTTAGCCTAACTAGGAACTCAAGCTAGAAAAGTGGGCATTGCTCAAAGACTGCAGGCCTCAGACGCCTGGGACAAAAGTTCGCAGTCCACGAATACACTAAATTGTACACTTAATAATGGTTAAAATGGCAAATTTTATGATACATATTTGTTTTACAATAAAAACATTTCATGCACACAGAAAAAAAAAAGAGGTTTGGAGAGGGAGAGAAAGGAATGAGCAGAACGTAATAGTTTTATTAAAACTTTGGAGGAAAAGACGTAAGGAATCTAGGGAAGGTATAAGAAAGGAGACGAAATCACTGGAGAAGACAAGCCAAGGAAGTGACTACAGGTGCTTGGCCCTAATATCAGGAGCTGCTAGGGACAGAGAACCATGCACTATGTTGTCAGCACTCACACGGACTTA
>NW_011889361.1:357596-362716 GCF_000151845.1 Pteropus vampyrus | reverse complement strand
TAGTCATGAATGAGAAACATGAGAAACTACTGTTAACAGAAACAAACTCATGAAGATTTCAGATATTGTAACTGTTATATCTAGACTTATGTTTACCATATTAAAGAAGTTTTAATTTAGAGCTTGAAAATATTTTCAGGGAACAAGAGCTATAAATAGTAACACTGCCAATTTAAAAAAGAATCAAACAGAATTTTTAGAAAAAAGTAACAGAAATTATGAACTCAACTGATGAGTTTAACAATAAATCAGAAGTGAGTAAAGTGAGATTCAATGACCTAAAAGGCAGATTAGAAACTATTACCCAGAATGTGGCACAGTGAAACAAAGAAATGTAAAATAAAGAAGAAAAACATTGAAAATATAGTGAGAAGGATCAGAGACCCAGAAAGAGAGGAAAGGACAGAGATAATATTTGAAGAGAAAATAATGAGACTCCTCCAGAACTGAGGCACTAATCCAAAATTTAGAAGATGCTTGTTATAATGATGCTTGACATGGCAGAGAGAGACAATACAGGATACCACATTAATGATGCCACATTAAATTGATTTTTTTTCCAAAAGCCGTTTCAAGATGAAAAAGAAATGTTGGAAAAAACTAAGAAAATTTTACAAAAAAACACTGACACCTAGGGATCAAATGGTATTAGCAGATTTGAAAGTCTACTGACATGCAAAATTTAGGAGCAACATAAAACTTCAAAGCAGATGAGAGTTGCTCTTTTAAATAATCTTCATCTAATAAATTTGAATATAATTAAATGTTCATCATAATAATGAACTAGAATGACAAAAGAATTAAAAGCTGAAAATAATATAAGAGCAAACTGATGTTCAACGCACATACACAAAAGGCTTGATGAAGCAAAACAAACAACACACACCAAATGTGATTTCCCAAAAAACAATTCAGTAGATAAAAACAAAGAAGCGTATAGTGATAGCTATCTGAAGGACTGACACAAGGCGCCCATCTCTATTTAGCCTAACTAGGAACTCAAGCTAGAAAAGTGGGCATTACTCAAAGACTGCAGGCCTCAGACGCCTGGGACAAAAGTTCGCAGTCCACGAATACACTAAATTGTACACTTAATAATGGTTAAAATGGCAAATTTTATGATACATATTTGTTTTACAATAAAAACATTTCATGCACACAGAAAAAAAAAGAGGTTTGGAGAGGGAGAGAAAGGAATGAGCAGAACGTAATAGTTTTATTAAAACTTTGGAGGAAAAGACATAAGGAATCTAGGGAAGGTGTAAGAAAGGAGATGAAATCACTGGAGAAGACAAGCCAAGGAAGTGACTACAGGTGCTTGGCCCTAATATCAGGAGCTGCTAGGGACAGAGAACCATGCACTATGTTGTCAGCACTCACACGGACTTAGCATAGAGCTTTAACGTACTTTCGATTCTGCATACTGAAATAATCTAACAATCTTATAGCCTTTCACATATTATTCTGTTTTATCTTTTAATTCCCAAGGCAATCAACTTTCTGCTTTAGTGGGTCAGCTCTTTTTGTGAGGCCATAAGACTTCCTCGTATCTCTTAAATGTATTATGTAATATACATACAATGGAACAGTACCAATATAAGTAACAAACTGCTGATACACACACAACATGGATAAGATCTTTAAAACACTGTCCTCAGTAAAAGAAATGAGACAACACAAAATATTATATAATTCTATTTATGTAACATTTTAAAATAGCAAAAGCTAATTTATAGTAGTAGAAATATGATCCAAAACACTGCGAAGGGGCATGAGGGAACATTCCAGGAAGATGGAAATATTCTGTCTTGGGTACAAGTTACACAAAAGTATGCAACTGTCAAAACTTATTTAACTGTAAACTGAATATCTAAATATTTCACTGTATGTAAATTATACACAAAAAAATTTAAACTACAATTTCCTCAGTACCATTCAGCAAATCTCTAAGTATATAAAATTCAAGTTTCCTCTGAATTTTTATTCTCCTATTCACTTTTAGTGCAAACAAAACCAAGTAGTACATTTAAGTGATTCACTTCCATTATAAAATCTAAAATAATCTTGCTTCTGATAAAAGTAAAACCCTCCTTTTCTTTTTTCCATTTTATATATAAAATAAAACGCTGTCTTTTGAATTATGTCCATAAAATATAGAAGAGCTTCCATATTATTTGATATATTGGAACTGAGATTTCAGTCTCTACCTTAGAGGTTGATCTCTAAGATTTTTCTATTACTTTAACTTCTTGAAATAAGACTACTGGTATTATTTTAGTTAAAAAAAAAGTTACAGGTCAACTGTCTTTGCAACTGACAAGTATACGACCATCTAGCTTTCAAAAAACTAGCCATTTATAAGTTTTATGGCCAACTCTTTCCCTGTGCTCTTTTTCTTGAGAGGTAATTTTTCTCAGCAGGAGACTATGTCAACAGCTTAAAAATAAATTCATCTAAATACGGCTTTCTCCTTTACATCTGAATAGTAGCTTTCTCATGTATCCCTGGCATCTTCTGACACTTTGTAAAAGAAACTAAAACTTCCAATCTTTTAACAGGTTACAATTTTTTGTCACTGCTAATGAATTATCTATAAAATTCCGTCCAATCTCATTACACACTCCATGTGTCTTGAAATTTTTTTCTTTTACATTGCCAGCATGCTATCCCCAAATGCACACTAATGCCATCCATTTTATAAAATTTGCTGCCTGAAAGTACTATTCATCATGACCTTTTCTCTTTTTAGGTCTACCAATATCCTCATTTTCTACAAAAAAACACAATTCGATCATTTTACTGCTTTATGCTTTGAGCATTAACATAAAAGCAGTTGAACAGTTTTTCAGGTATTTCTTACGTGTTAATTAGATGCAAATTGCTCTTCAACTATGCTGTAAAATTCTCTTATTTATTTTAGCTCAGCACAGAGCAATCTTGTGATCTTTCAAATTCAACAGCTTCTTCAGGGATTTGTCTTAAAATTGTGTGGTTACCTTACAGTTTTGGTTTGACAAATAACCTTGTCATTTTAGTTCAAATGGGATGTTTCTTTCAGATATACCCTATGGATCTAAGATGCCTTCTAGTTCTTAATGAGGCAGAATATTCTAGAACCTATGACATAGGCTTGCTTGATTTCTCCAGTGTTTTTACAAGACAGTAAGCAATTGGGAGAGTAAAGGCTTGGTTATCTATGACACCTTGTAGAAATAGTAAAAAAAATTTTTTCTGAAGAGCACCAGCAAAAAACAACTTTCCATTGAACCCAGAGGGGCACATCTTATCATAAACCACTTCTAAAGATACTAATGAAAATTATAGCACCCATCAAAGTTTACTTCAGCTAGGTGTCCTGGAGCTCCCAATTCCAAGGTACAATCAAATCAAAAGTATATATGGCAGAATAAAAGTTCCTATGAATTTGATGTGCTAAAAATTTGTAGAAAGTTCTTTTCCTGCAATAAATTTTGTTTGTTAAATACTGATTACCTACTCAGTAAGCCTTGACTTTTCTCACATAAAATTTCTCAACCTTGACACTACTGACTGATATTCTGGGATGGGTAATTCTGTTTTGAGAGACTGTTCTAGGTACTACAGGATGTTGAGCAGCATGCCCAGCCTCTACCCACTGAATGCTAGTGGCTTCTCCCAGGTGTCACAATCAAAAATGTCTCCAGACATTGCCAAATGTTCACTGGAAGACACAACAGATCATGCTTCAGAACCACAGTACTAAATCAAAATTTTTCCATCTCAGGAAAGATCTGGGAATTATGTAAAGCTGTTCAGTACCTTCCAAAGCTGCTCTCCAGGTGTTACATAAACTAAACTAAATCAGAAAAAAAAACAGAGTCAAGCATAGTTATTTCTATCCAGTAGGCACCAAATCATTATTATCTGAATTAATGAATTATGAATAATTATTCTATTCATGCTAGAATATTTCTGTTGGATGGGTTACTTCCTATTTTAAGAATAAATGAAACAGAAAGAGATTTAACAGGAAAATGGAGCCAAAGAAGGAAGTCAATGATAGAAATTTTAAGCAGTCTGATTCATTTAAAAAAAATTACGGACATTTCAAAAGATGCAAGATACATTTACTACTTATTTTCTATGCATCTAGGCACTGTTACATATATGATATAATGTAATTAACCAGAAAAGTCTTTGGAAAATGAAAACATTTTGATATATTACTTAGGATATACATCTTAGTATTTGTGTAAAATTGTTTAGTGAGGCAGAATATTCAAGAACCTATGACACAGGCTTGCTTGATTTCTCCAGTGTTTTCACAAGACAGTAAGCAATTAGGAGAGTAAAGGCTTGGTTATCTATAACACCTTGTAGAAATAGTAAAAAAAATTTTTACTTTTACTTTTTTTTTTTTACTATTTACTAAGAACACTAATTTAAGATGCTTTACCATTATAGCTTAATCATATTCTTTTGAGTATATTTTTTATAGGAAATGATACAGTTTACTGTCCTCCTTTCCTTTTCATTTCAAATTCTTAGCCACTGTTCTAAAAATCAGAAGTTGAAAGACGATCTTCATCGTATGCCCCTGCTTTGATAATCATATACAATTGGGACCATAACTTAGGACGACCTTCAAGTACATGGCCACGTAAATAAATACACATTGTTTATGATTTTTAAAAATCATGCTATCAAAATTTTAACAGTCTGATAATCAAATAAAAGTATCCATCATTACTAAACAGCTCTTACCTACAACCAACATTTGGATCAGCATTTCTTGATAGCAGTAGCTCTACACACTTCAATATCTGTTCTTCTGAGCCACGAGCAGAACATGCGGTTATCAAAATAGTTTGCTTATCTAGAGTGAATAGAAAAATGAGAACCACCCCCTGCCACATCAATAAGTGCATCTAACTGACTCCTTTTACCATTCAAAAGATTCTACATATTTACTGTACACTTAAAATTCTATTCCCTAATCTCTTGCTCTTACTAGATAACAATGTCTTCCTTCATCAAAAAATGAGATTAGAGATGAACTGCCTTAATCTTCAAATTATATCTATAATTCGTTTATTAATATCCTTTCCCTATTCTTATTTCTTCAAGAGAATAGGACAATA
>NW_011889361.1:346926-356156 GCF_000151845.1 Pteropus vampyrus | reverse complement strand
TTTTTCTGAAGAGCACCAGCAAAAAACAACTTTCCATTGAACCCAGAGGGGCACATCTTATCATAAACCACTTCTAAAGATACTAATGAAAATTATAGCACCCATCAAAGTTTACTTCAGCTAGGTGTCCTGGAGCTCCCAATTCCAAGGTACAATCAAATCAAAAGTATATATGGCAGAATAAAAGTTCCTATGAATTTGATGTGCTAAAAATTTGTAGAAAGTTCTTTTCCTGCAATAAATTTTGTTTGTTAAATACTGATTACCTACTCAGTAAGCCTTGACTTTTCTCACATAAAATTTCTCAACCTTGACACTACTGACTGATATTCTGGGATGGGTAATTCTGTTTTGAGAGACTGTTCTAGGTACTACAGGATGTTGAGCAGCATGCCCAGCCTCTACCCACTGAATGCTAGTGGCTTCTCCCAGGTGTCACAATCAAAAATGTCTCCAGACATTGCCAAATGTTCACTGGAAGACACAACAGATCATGCTTCAGAACCACAGTACTAAATCAAAATTTTTCCATCTCAGGAAAGATCTGGGAATTATGTAAAGCTGTTCAGTACCTTCCAAAGCTGCTCTCCAGGTGTTACATAAACTAAACTAAATCAGAAAAAAAAACAGAGTCAAGCATAGTTATTTCTATCCAGTAGGCACCAAATCATTATTATCTGAATTAATGAATTATGAATAATTATTCTATTCATGCTAGAATATTTCTGTTGGATGGGTTACTTCCTATTTTAAGAATAAATGAAACAGAAAGAGATTTAACAGGAAAATGGAGCCAAAGAAGGAAGTCAATGATAGAAATTTTAAGCAGTCTGATTCATTTAAAAAAAATTACGGACATTTCAAAAGATGCAAGATACATTTACTACTTATTTTCTATGCATCTAGGCACTGTTACATATATGATATAATGTAATTAACCAGAAAAGTCTTTGGAAAATGAAAACATTTTGATATATTACTTAGGATATACATCTTAGTATTTGTGTAAAATTGTTTAGTGAGGCAGAATATTCAAGAACCTATGACACAGGCTTGCTTGATTTCTCCAGTGTTTTCACAAGACAGTAAGCAATTAGGAGAGTAAAGGCTTGGTTATCTATAACACCTTGTAGAAATAGTAAAAAAAATTTTTACTTTTACTTTTTTTTTTTTACTATTTACTAAGAACACTAATTTAAGATGCTTTACCATTATAGCTTAATCATATTCTTTTGAGTATATTTTTTATAGGAAATGATACAGTTTACTGTCCTCCTTTCCTTTTCATTTCAAATTCTTAGCCACTGTTCTAAAAATCAGAAGTTGAAAGACGATCTTCATCGTATGCCCCTGCTTTGATAATCATATACAATTGGGACCATAACTTAGGACGACCTTCAAGTACATGGCCACGTAAATAAATACACATTGTTTATGATTTTTAAAAATCATGCTATCAAAATTTTAACAGTCTGATAATCAAATAAAAGTATCCATCATTACTAAACAGCTCTTACCTACAACCAACATTTGGATCAGCATTTCTTGATAGCAGTAGCTCTACACACTTCAATATCTGTTCTTCTGAGCCACGAGCAGAACATGCGGTTATCAAAATAGTTTGCTTATCTAGAGTGAATAGAAAAATGAGAACCACCCCCTGCCACATCAATAAGTGCATCTAACTGACTCCTTTTACCATTCAAAAGATTCTACATATTTACTGTACACTTAAAATTCTATTCCCTAATCTCTTGCTCTTACTAGATAACAATGTCTTCCTTCATCAAAAAATGAGATTAGAGATGAACTGCCTTAATCTTCAAATTATATCTATAATTCGTTTATTAATATCCTTTCCCTATTCTTATTTCTTCAAGAGAATAGGACAATAGTTAAGAGCATGGACACTGTGTAGAGATACTGCCCAGAGTTAACACTTTTTTGGTTGATTAAAATTTGCCTTGCTGAACTCATGACTGAAAAACAATGATTGATATACTTTGATTTCACTTCTTTACCCCTTATTCATTTGACGATTCACTGAAACCTGGCTTATGCCCAAACTACCCTACTGAAAATGACCTAACTGCTACATCTATTGGTTTTTTTTTCAGTCCTTTACTACTTACCTATCTGAGCTCACCCAGTTTACTAAAAATCTCTTCTTCCCTTGGCTCCTACAGCATTAGCAAAGATTAGGGTAGATTAAAAACAAAAACACTTCTTAAATAAGAACTGGGAAATTCAAAATAGGTAGAGGCAGCCATGGTTTACATTAGTGGTTCAATACTGACAAGATACAGAGTCTAGACTCAGTTTTGCCACTAATAAACTGTGATTACAGTGCTATCTTAATATCTCAGGAGATATTATACATTGAAAATTTGTAGATAGAAAGCTAATATCTGCCCTCTTTGCCCAATGAGGCTGTTGTTAGATGCACAGAAGAATTTATGTAAACAGTCTATGAAAAATATAAAATGTTTTAACTGTAAGATAATCCCCTGATTACAAGAAGCAAAGAAAGGAAACTTAGTTGTTTGAGAATATTTTATATACTTTCAAAAAATTCATTACTAAATTTAGCTTTCATTGGGTGGTATTTTAAAATGACATAACAAAAATATTTGTAACAGCAGCTGATTAAACATAAAACTGTCGATAACATGAGAATTTAAATGAGAAAAAACAAATAGTTTTACAAACATCTAATATAGGCATAAACTTAATGTGAAAATTAATTCTAAAATAAAATCTATACCTGAATTACAAAATACATTTAATTGCCTGTTGGAAACATGTTAAAAGTAATCAGTAATTCAATATAATAAAGCTAGATGTGCACATATACTTTATTTTTCAAAAGCACTCAAAGCACTACTAAGTAGAAATTATTTAATAACAGAAAAATATAAATTTAACAAAGTATATCTGAAACAAATTTAAGTAATATAGTTCAGAGTTAAGTTTTAAATTCCAAAGACTGATTTTCAAATAATTTTCCACAAAACTGTCAGTTTTTTGATGTTTTCTTTCAATGCATATTTCCTTTATAAAAATAACCCAAATCCTCTAGTATAGAAGCTTAAGATACATAATAACACAACCAGTTACAAAGATAATATGAATGGAATCTACCTCTTTAGAAAGAGCTTTTCAAAATTTCTATGGTTTCTAATTTGATTTTGTCTGTTATTTACTTAATATAACTATAGGAAGAATTTTTTAAAACTGCTTTATTTCACTTTGCATAATAGCTGCTTGGGAATCAAGAAAATCACAGTAAACATAATTAGTTACATTATCAAACATCTTATCCTTATTCATTTTTTTCAAGGACAAAGATTTTAAAGTGAATATATGAAAACATAGCATGGAAAGTATATACCACTGACTTTAAACAGAATATAATTAGGCTTCTAAACAGAGAAATATACAAAGTAAATTTTCCAATATGTTAAATATTTAAAACATCTTACCTTTATCAAAGCTTGCATTAGCACCTCTGTCCAAAAGGACCCGAACCAGTTCTACATTGGAAACGCTAGCAGCATACATAAGGGGAGTCCATCCATACCGAAAGCTGGAATCTACACTAATGCCTGTCAAAATAAAAACAAGCTTTTAAAAGTCTCCACTACCAAAAAATAAAAAAGAAAGATCATTGTCACCTTAATATACTTAAAAGTACTGGGCACTGTGATATCACCATGTTCTTTAAAACAGGAAAAAATTTCTTGGTAATAATGGCTTCAGAAAAGTAGCAAATTGTTACATCAAGACTTAAGAAAATTAACTGACTTCCTTTTTACTGCAGGCACTATGTTCCAAGAGACCTGATCTGATAAATGTTTTTCATATATAAAATTTCTATAACGGGTTTTACATGCTACTGTTTTCTCTCTAGGGGAGTTGGAAAAGGTATTACAGAGATAAAATGTCTGTTTAATTAGAATATTATATATTTCTATGGTGGCAAACAGTACATATATTCTTAAGAGTCCCTTAACTTCCTTCCCAATGCAAAACTTATCCATCGGTGACTGGTCAAACATAAGGCTAAAAAGATAGATTAGGGTTAGATTATAAAAGCAGTGTTAAGAAATGTAGAGTGTACTTTGTGATTCAGGCATCAATATCATTATACCTGTATTATAAAGACAACAAAGGTACCACCGTTGAGAGTGGGACAGGAGACTGGGAGACCAGTTATGAGGCTAGAAGCCTATGCAAAAATCAGAGCAAGGGCAGTGGAGAGAAAAAGGATAGAACATAAAAACATTTCAAAGGCAGAATCATCAGAATTTAAAAGTACTTTGAGGAGGAAAAGTGGAAGAAAAGAACAAGTCAAAAAGGACCATCAGGTTCTGCCTAAGACAAAAGAATGGCAAGCAGTGTAGTAAAATAAGGAGAGGCACAGATGAGATATCAGACCTGAGGAGGATAGTTTTAAAGCCACTGTTCAGAATGGGACAGGAAGGGCTAACAGTTAAGGACAGATGAGAACCAGCTGACCTTAAAATCCTCAAATCATTAATGGTACAAATCCTTGGAGTCATCTAATTTTCTCCAACAGCATCGACAGCTTTGGTCATATAAAAAAGAAAAACGGTTGAATTGATCTAGGTTTGGATCTAGGGCTGTGGAAGAGCATAGATGTGACAAGAGAGCAAGGATAAAATGAGGCAGTGAACACAACCTATTAAATTCATATAAAGCCTTTTCTATAAAGAGATCAAGATTTAAATGGTAATCTCTCTCTTCGACCTAATAATTGCTAATGTTAAGAAAATAGACGGCTTTTGTTTCCAAGAAGGAGAACCTGTATGTGAAAATCACTTAAGATAGGCCTGCCTTTAACTCCTTTTAATTCAGTGTTTTATAGTCTATAAAGGGTTCCAATTCACAAAGATAAAGGTCATATCACTGAAGGAACACACACTTGGGTTGGGGGAGAACACACTTTTTTCTGCAGGGACATTAAGCTGCTGAAAGATTATGTATGTCAATTCCTAACTGTCTAATTTTAATTGATATAAGGTGCATGATAATTACTGAGAGAAAACAACATAAAATCATCTTAGTACATAGATACACTGCTGGCTCAACCTGTGTAACAAATTTTCCGCTTTAAGCTGCTGCAACTGAAAGCATATGAATAAGATCAGAGAAAAGACTTTTTTCTCATTATTGTTTCCTTACTGACATTAGTGTTCAAACCATGACAGTACAGGTAAAAAGGAAATAATGTGAAGAAAAGGATAAGCAAATGTGACATGTTAGTATAAAAATTCTTAAAAATCACCTCTCATACTCAAAAAAACATCTAGGCATAGTGTAAAAACAGTAAGTTTAAGAGAACTGACACAATATATTTATGTAACTCAAAAAAATTCAAAATAACACTATATTGTTTTGGGGTATATAGAGAGTAAAAGTCTAAAGATATGCATAGGAAAGATAAATACCAACTACAGGAGAGTGGTACTCTCCAGGGGAAGAGAGAGACATCTCCATACTTTCAGAATATCTGAAAGACAACAATTTGTATTTAATACTTTAAAGAGAACTAAAAATATTAACACATAACAGAGTAACAAAAACTGAGACATCTTTGAACTGTCAAAAGTGACTGACTCAAAGGGAGCTTTCGTTTTTTATTAAACTTTTAAACTGGTAGAGAAATATGTGTCAAACACAATAATGATTTTGAGAAACAAAAAATTAAAAATATTTTTAAACGTGTTAAATAATGACATCTGGAAGGAAACCAAAAACACTAAAACAGGAGTTACCTGTGAAAGAAAGACATCAGGGGTAATGGGGGTGAAAGTGGGGACAAAGGTATCTTTCTACTTATATCTATATATTTATTAGTCTTTTTTAAATGAACTTTTAAAATTTTTGTAATTAAACAATTTTAAAAGGTTGACTAAACTTCTGCTTTACCAGTAGGCTCTTTTCAAGTCCTAATCCTTCAGGAGCCCCCATCACATTGTTGCACTTTGTCCCACTGCTCCTAAGGCAAGTTCTCTTTTCAAAAACAAATTTCTTCCTATTCCATCACATCCAACACTATGCACACTTCTGCATGTGTTTAAATTCAGCAATAGGCCTCTTTCGATTATTCAAATCTTATCCAATTTCATTCTTCAATTACAAACTCAAGTTCCACTGTCCACAAAGTTACACGGATTCTTCTTTTGTTGTAGCAGCTAATATTTACAAAATGCCTACACGTTCGAAGACCTTTATTAATGTATTCTCTCACTTTAATTTTTCCTCTCCAAAAAAAAATCCCTTTGATATAATGCATGTTGATTTAAAGAGGAGTGGGGGCGGGGATTGAAGCTCTGGAAGGTTTGGTAAATTGGTCAAGATTACAGAGCCATCAAGTGACAGGGCTAGCAATCAAACCCAGAACTGTACTGTTTCTAAAATGATTTATTTTCCACTAAACTATGAAGCATCTCTAGTTTAGCAGAAAAAAACATTTTTCTATATACAATCTCATTTAACTATTTCATGTGTGAATGTTTTGTATCTACAAGTAGATCGTAAATGCCTGTTACTCTTTTGGATAATTTCAATCATTATTATCAACAACTCACATTTCTCGGTCAAGGTAATTAAAAAATATATAATATTTAATTTGATCCACAGAAAAAAAAGGTTGTGGGACCCAGGCCAGAATTATGTTTTACCTAAAGAAATTGACGCTCTGGAAACTTAAATGACTTTCCCAAGAAAGCACACTGAATAGGCAATAAAGCTGGAACAGATACTCAGATATTCTGATTTCTACCTCAGGCCTCTTTTTATACATACACACACAAGCAGCACGAGGAAAGAACATAACTAAAATGTACATAACTAGAATCAATTCTTGAAAAAGATATAACAAGATATCAAGGAAATGTTGAAGAAAGTAAGAACTATGAATGGGGGAGGGTTAGTCTGAGTAAGCCTCTTGAAGAAGTGGAAGAACCAATGGAATATAACAGGGTGACATACTAAATTTGTGAATAGAAGAAGAAAAGGCAAAGAGAACTCGGAGTCAAGAAAGATATGTAAGACACAATATATTAACATTCACTGTGATACCATTAGAAGAGCAACTCAATCCTTTTAAAATAAGAAACAGTTGTGAGCTTAGACAACTGCGTTGGGTTGAAACTATCTCATCTCTCACCAGAATTTAGGAGCTCCTCGACCAGTGAAATATCTCCTGTGGTCAACGCCTTCTTAAACGTTTCATTCTTTTCTTCAGCGGGTAACGGTCCTTTTAATTTCTAAACAAAGAAAGTTAAAAAAAAAATCTTGTTATACATATTTTAATTTCCACTGCAACAGGAAATAATTTTTGGTTTTAGGTTTTTTGTTTGTTTTGTTTTGTTTTTCTAACGGGGGCGACATAAAAAGTTTGTAGAGAATTCATGTCTAAAATTATGTTTAAAGGGACCAGGTAATGACGGGTCCAAACCCAAGTGAAGAGCAACATCGACAACCTAAGGAAGCACAGTTGATGGAAAGCACATTACGGAATCAGGAGGAAAACTTTACGGGTTGGTTTGAAGTCCAAAAGACTGTTTATCCACTGGAAAATCAAATTAGGGAAACAGGCGAAGAAGTAAGAGGTTTCACGAGGCCGGGCCTCAGAGGGCCATGGAAGGCCGATCCAGGCGCGGTGAAGACAAAGGCGCCTCTGCTACCTGGGCTGCCCGATCGAGATACCCAATCTCCCAGCCGTCGTCCTCGCTCTCGCTACTCTCGCCTCCACCGGCTACAGCCAGGCCGCGGAGCGTGCCCGCCGCCATGCCCGCCGCCATGCCCTCCCGCTGCTCTCTACCCGCACGGCTCCGTGCGCCCGTGCGCCCGCCCGCCCTCTGCGCCTGCGCACTGAGGGGAGGGGTGCGCGGGAAGAAGCGACGTGCGAGCTGGAGCCTTGGGCCCTTAGGCGCAGGCGCATGGCCTCTCACAGCACCTCTCATCCCTCCTTCTAAACCTATGGACTGGGGAGTTGGAAATCCATGTATCTGGCGGGGTCGGTGGGGCTGACAGGGTTTAGTTAAGGTCCTGGCGGGTGCTTCCAAGTTTTTTCCGGGAATTTTAAGGGTATTCGTTTGATGAAGTTCTTGCTTTTAAGTACTGCTCCCTGTAGCAGGAACAGAATGGGGATTTTATGCCATGTAAGACTATGCTTTCACTCCCAACCCATTCAGCCGCCCCCTGCCATATCCACTGTCAAACATGTGTCCCACAGGAGAAGGACTGCTATGGGTCAGAATACATCCCCAAGGAACATTACCCATACATTCAAGAAGCCATTGGTCAAATGAGAGCCCAGAGAAGCAAGGAGAATTTTTCCTTTAAATTTCATGTCATCTCAAATTTCATTGTAGGCTCAGAAACTTCAGATGATCAAAACATTTGCCTACCTAAGTAGCGCAGAGGCACTAAAGCAAAAATTCAGCCAAGAAAAGAGAGATTGGGGGAAAGAGTGGGTCAAAAGAACTGGGAAGAAGAAATGATTTAAATTTTCAGAGAGCAAATAAATACTACAAACAACTCCAGGTGAAAGGGGCCTAAAATCTCTTTTCTGCATCTAACTTCTAGTGATGATTTTTGCCACCACAGAAAAGTAGATCCATTAAGGGAAAGCACACATTTATGTACAACAAGATGATTTGAAAGGAATGTAGCCATGTATCATTCTTTGAAAGTTTTGCAATATATTTTTTTCTTAAGGAATCTTTGATGTAAGATTTTGAAGTTATTTACTTCAGAGACTTTCACAGATAAGTATTTTTAAGTAGTTGGGTTATTTTAGGACCATGCCTGGTTTTCTAAATGCATTCATTCAGTAAATGTTACAGATCATTGAGCATAGCAAGGCACAACTCGGTTTGGAGAGACAACATCAAAGAAAAACGAAGCTGCCTTGTGGAGCTCACATTTTAATAAAGAAAGTCAATAAGCAAGTAAAACTACTGTAGATTACAGATGACCCAAAGGAAATAAACAAGTGCTCGGATTCTGGGATCAAACCATTTAAGCTGTTTCCAGGCCAAATCACTACTACCAGTAGTTGTGTGCCCTCGGGCAATTCACTTAGGTTCTTTTGCATCAGTTCCCTTATCAGTAAAATGGAGATAATCATAGGACCCAACATATAGGGTTGTTGCAAGGACTGAATAAAGTAATGGGCTTGGAATAGGATCGGTCTC
>NW_011889361.1:344151-346206 GCF_000151845.1 Pteropus vampyrus | reverse complement strand
TGTGTGTGTGTGTGTGTGTGTGTGTGTGTATAAACACTCAAACTCTTTTGAAGAATGATTTTGGTTTGAGCATCTGGCTAAGTAGTGATGCCTTTTAATAAGGTGGAAAAATACTAGAGGACAAACTTGAAGATAAAGTGAGACTCTCCAAATTAACATATTCAAAACAGAATACTCAAGTATAGCTGTCGAGTGTCGAGTGGTTAGATGGATATTCAAGTACGAAGCTCAGGAGAAAGGATGATCCTGGGGACATAAATATGGGAGTTATCCATATATAATTGATTTTTAAAACTTTAGGATTTACCTGCCAAGATATTTTTGTAAATACAGTCTGAATATTTGTGTCCCACCAACGCGCCCCCCCCCCCCCCCGAAATTCTTATGTTGAAATAGAATTGCAAAAATGATGGTATTTGGAGGTGGAGCCTTTGGGAGCAGATTAAGTCATGAGGGCAGAGCCCTTATGAACGGGATTAGTGCCCTTATGAAAAGGACCCCAGAGAGCTCCCTTGCCCTTTCCACCATGTTAGGACACAACAAGAAGATGCCCTATGAACTGGGAAGTGAACTCTTACCAGACGCTGAATCACCAGCACCTCGATCATGAGCAACTGAATGTTCCCAGCCTCCAAAACTGTGAGAAATAAATTCCTGTTATTTACAAACCACCCAGTCTATTGTATTCTATTCTAGCAGCTTGAACAGACTATGACACTAGATAAGACTATTCTAAAATTTATGTGGAAAGACAACGGGACCCAATAGCTAAAATGATTCTGAGAAAGAAGAATCAAGTAGGAGAAAATCTGTTTGATTTTAAGACTTATTGTGTAGCTATAGTAATCAGAATTGGGTTGTATTGGAGAAGGGGTAGATACATAGATCAATGGAACAGAACAGAGAACCTAGAAATAGACCCACACAAGTAAGGCCAAATGATTGCTGACAAAGGTGCAAGAGCAATTCAATGGTGGAAGGATCAAATACGTTAAAAAAAAGGAACCTATTTAACCCTCATGTCTTTTCAAAAAATAACTCAGAATGGATTACAGACAAATATTCATAACAGCATTAAGTCTACTAGCCAAAAAGAGGAATCAACAAGTCCATTAATTGATGAATGGATAAACAAAATGTGATATACTCATACCAGCTATATTAGTTTTCTAAGACTAGCATAACAAATTGCCACAAACTGGTGGCTTATAACCATAGAAATTTATTCTCTCAGCATTCTGGAGGATAGAAGTCTGAAATCAAAGTGTCAATAGCCTCATGCTCTCTCTGAAAATTGTAGGAGAGGATCCTTCCTTGCCTCTTCCTAACTTTTAGTGGTTGCTAGCAATCCTTGGCATTCCTTGGCTCATAGATGCATCACTTGAATCTTTGCCTCTGTATTTAGGGCTGACCCTAATTCAGTATGACCTCATCTTAACTTGATTACATCTGCAAATACTTTATTTTCAAACAAGGTCACATTCACGGAGTCTGAGTGGAAAACAATTTCGTGGGGACACTATTCAGCTCCGTGCACAGTGTATGTCAGTATGTTTTCAAGATCCATGTTCCAACATATATCTGTACTTTATTCCTTTTTATGCTGACTAATGTGCAGTATTGATTTTAGAAGGTGTTTTCAGGAGGTGGTAAGACCTAGTAAAAGGCAAATGTAATTGTGAACTGGAGAAGTGGCAGGGAAAATGGAGAGGAGAGGGTGTATTCAAAATTTATTGTAAACTAGAATCAGTAGGATTTGGTGACTCTGTATGAAGGGTGAGGGAGAGAGAGGAGTCAAAGCTCATGTGACAAGAACACAAGAAAAGGAAAATGTTTTGAGGGAATGGAGAGATGTTTTGTTCTGCACAGAGATTTCTGAAATGCCTGAGGAACATCTACGTCCAGATAAGGTCTGGAGCTCCCCAGAGAGACCTGGGCTGTTGGTTCAACTTTAGCAATCATTTTCCTATGAGGTAATAGTGGACCTATTAAAGTGATGATATTGCCAAGGGGGAGGGATAAGATGAGGAAACCAGCAAAGGTAAGAAAGCAACC
>NW_011889361.1:333791-344101 GCF_000151845.1 Pteropus vampyrus | reverse complement strand
AAACAATTTCGTGGGGACACTATTCAGCTCCGTGCACAGTGTATGTCAGTATGTTTTCAAGATCCATGTTCCAACATATATCTGTACTTTATTCCTTTTTATGCTGACTAATGTGCAGTATTGATTTTAGAAGGTGTTTTCAGGAGGTGGTAAGACCTAGTAAAAGGCAAATGTAATTGTGAACTGGAGAAGTGGCAGGGAAAATGGAGAGGAGAGGGTGTATTCAAAATTTATTGTAAACTAGAATCAGTAGGATTTGGTGACTCTGTATGAAGGGTGAGGGAGAGAGAGGAGTCAAAGCTCATGTGACAAGAACACAAGAAAAGGAAAATGTTTTGAGGGAATGGAGAGATGTTTTGTTCTGCACAGAGATTTCTGAAATGCCTGAGGAACATCTACGTCCAGATAAGGTCTGGAGCTCCCCAGAGAGACCTGGGCTGTTGGTTCAACTTTAGCAATCATTTTCCTATGAGGTAATAGTGGACCTATTAAAGTGATGATATTGCCAAGGGGGAGGGATAAGATGAGGAAACCAGCAAAGGTAAGAAAGCAACCGCTTTGGGCCTGAGAAATAGTGATTAAAGTAAGAGGAGACATAAAGAGATTAACGTCTCAAAAATCTTGCACTGAATTATAGCCTAAGATGATAATAATAACAATAACAATGATAGTAAATTTATCTTACAGTACTCCCTATTTACTAGTTACTATTCTAAGGCCTATACCTATATTAAGTCATTTAATATTCACACAACCCTATTGAGGTAAATTCTCTCTCAATTTTACAGAAGGAGAAATGGAGACACAGAAAGATAAAGTTACCTGCCCAAGGTCACCTACCTGGCAGGGCTAGAATTCAAAGGCAGGAAACAGCACTACAGTCCATGCTCTTAGTCATTATTAGCTAATATTTATGTGGTGCTTCCCTGTGCCCTGATACTTTTCAAAGCCCTTATATCCATTAAGTCACATCATATTCACTATTATTTTTTGAGGTAAGTGCTAAAATTATTATCTCCATTTTACAAATGAGGAAACTGAAGTACAGAAAGGTTATGTAAACCACTCAAGATAATATAGCTGCTAGGTGGGATGGTCAGAATTCACTTATTGGCTCTCTGGCTCCGGAGCTCAGGTTTAACACAGAAAGTACGACGCCCACAAAAGCACTCTCTCTCTTAAAAAGATACTTGTTTTCCTGTGTGTTTAATTCACTGTAGCACTGTCTCTGAAACACTCCTTTCCAACCCCAGATTTCATCTTCTGACTAGTAAACCAGACTCAGAAGAAATCTTGATTTATTTACAGATTAATCACAAACTTC
The DNA here is from genome assembly GCF_000151845.1 of Pteropus vampyrus. Taxonomy (NCBI): domain Eukaryota; kingdom Metazoa; phylum Chordata; class Mammalia; order Chiroptera; family Pteropodidae; genus Pteropus; species Pteropus vampyrus. Next base: position 342,777 of record NW_011889361.1, on the reverse strand, counting down.
ATTCCTGGCCGGATTAGAAATCGGTAATTTGGGTTCCTCTGAAGAGATTTGGGAATTCCCCAAGAGTGACTTCCTGGATCGGGTCAGAAAGCTATCTACCCACTTTGTTAATGACTGTGGTGTTCTGCTTGGTTCACTGATGACAGGATAGTGGTAAAACAGAGGGCAGGAAACCAGTTGGATATGACAAATAAATATTATTCAAATTTAGGCAGCTTCTAGTTCCTGGGGTTTTTTTTTTTTAAACCTTTAAGCTTTGACTCAGACAGTAGTGATGATTAGCTAATACAGTTCATTTTAGCATTATACATGGTGATGCTATATTTTGTTGGGAACTTGTTTTAAATTTAATGTTATCAGATTTTTAAATTCTTGCTTATTTTTTGTAGTAATATGTATGGTGGTACTTTCAATAACTTGAAAAAATTCTGTTGGGATCCTTAATTCTTAATTCTGTCTGGGACTCATTTGGGTTAGCTGCCTCTTTCAAGATAATTTTGGAAGCATAAAAATAGTAAGTAGATTTTTTTTCAGTAATTAAAATTCATATGCACAAGACAGTCAATGGGAGAGACAAGCAATTTTTTATTGTATAGCATTAATTGATTCTACAAATACTGTGTTCCTACTATATTTTCTAGGCATGGAGGATGAAGTTATAAAGACCAGATAAGATCTTTGACCTCAGAATGTTTATAGTCTAGTAAGAGAAACAAATAAATATATAATTAAATATCAGGTTCTATAAAAAGAAATTAACCAAATGAAGGGGATAGGGAGTAATGGGAGGAATATGGGAATTTGAAATATGAATTTCAGAGAAGACCTCTCTGAAATGTTATTCTTAGTGTGATAGAAGTTACAAGGATCTGATTTCCCATTTTAAATATCATTCTGGCTATCAGGAGAAAAGACTATAGGAGAGCAAGGGTAGAATCAAGAATACCAGTTGAGAGTCCATTACAACAGTCTAAGTCCTCAAATCTGCCTGTATATTAGAATCCTCTGGATATGATTCTAGTCAGCCCCAATCTAAATCAATTATATCAAAACCTCTAGGAGTAAGATCCGGGAGTTGATATTTCTCAAAACTCCTCTAGTGATTTTAATATGTAGCCAGGATTAGAAAATGTTGTAGAAGAAGGATGTCAGGTATAGGTTTAGGGCAGTTATCCATATCTAGTAGAAAAATGTAAAGACCCAGAATGTTGAGGTTAAGCTCCTAAAACAAAAATAGATTCTTATCTGGATCTATTTTCTTTAAGGAATGTGGTTCCATCAGAAAATAAAAATCCTTAATCAAAGAGGAAAAAAAATCATCAGGAAATGATGAAAATGGATATTGGTTAAGAAGTATTAACCAATATAATACCAGGAAGTAATGGTTAATGAAATGTTTATTTCTTCAAATATCTAATATGTAGCTCAGGTTTGAAAATGATTGTAGAAGGATCTGGTAGGCTAGGTCTAGAACAGTTATCTTTGGAGATGGCTAGGTACCAGATTCAGTAAATATATGTGTGTGTGTGTGTGTGTGTGTGTGTGTGTGTGTGTGTGTGTGTGTGTGGTTTATGGAGACGACAGATATATGAGGGGTGGAATGAGAAAAAAAGACTGCTTAGGGATGATATCTAAATTTTAGGCTTGAAAAATTAGGTGAATGGTGGTCGAATTTACTCCAATAGGGGAAAAGTGGGTAGAGAAACAGTGTGTGTGTGTGTGTGTGTGCGTGTGTGTGTGTGTGTGTGTGTGTAGGTATGCGTGGGTATGGAATGCAAGAGTACCAGTCTACGCTTCATTATGTAGAGAATGTTAATAAACTCTGAAATGGGATGTTAAATAGAAATTAGGTATAGATTCACAACCGAATGATTAGTTTCCTGAAATAATTTTCTTTGATTTTATATCTGTTTCTTGTTTACATTAATTAGGAAATTTACTTAATTACTTACTTCACTAATACAAGCAACCTTTCTAGATTTTTTTATTGCCCATGTAATTTAATTAAATTAATTTAATTTTATTTTATTTCATTTGATTTTATTTTATTTTTCTTCCTAGATTTTTAATGTGTACCCATATAACTACTGTACTGCAGATAGGCATGGTGAAAGAGAGTGCCTTAAAAGTATGTTAACCCTTACTTCCAATAAAATGTTATAGTTGTAGACTCCTGGGAAACTGTAGAAGCTCATAAATGTCTGAAAATTTTGTGTTAAAAACATTGCAAAAGAATTACAAGTTTAAAAAAATGAATTAAAAGGTAGCTAACGGTGAAATTCTAGAGCATCATTTCCAAAATTTCTTAATTAAAGAGTACTTCTCAATAAGTAGTATATTGATGAACACCAAGAAGAAAGAGCTCAACACCGATAATGGAATCTTGATTTAAAATAAATAACAAAAAGTGAGCTTTTAGACAGATTAATTGCTACAAGAAATTATTAGATTTATCATGTTTTTGAAATACAATGAATTTTAAATAATATTACAACAAAGTTGGAATTATAAGACAAGATACATCAACCAGACAAATACATATCACATATTAGTAAATATCAAGTTGTTGACATATGACATGTGATTAACTGAAATATAATACTTACAAATAAAATCTATTGAGCATTGACTATGGTAATAACTATTCCAAGCATTATACATGCTTTAACTCTGTATCAGAAATATTTTTAGCTGCAAGTAACAATATTCATTGCCAGTCACTTAAAAACACGTGGTTCTTTTTTTTTTTCATGTTAAAAGTAGTCATTTGTTCAGTTGCACAATGGTTTCTGGCAGCATCTATCTCATTTTTTTGGCCTTGTCCTCATAGTTGTAGATCTCTCTCCCAGCTCCTAGCAGCATGTTTATACTGAAAATAAGCAAAAGAAAGAAAAGGATGGTTCCAGCCATATCTGTCCCTTTTATCAGGGAAACCAAAGCTTTTCTAGAAGTTCCAACAGATTTCTGCTTTTGTCTCCTCTGTTGGCACTGTCACCTAGCACCCCAAGTTGCAAGGGAGATTAGGAAATCAGGTACTACATATTTTTAGACTTTATAGTGGAGCAGGATAAAGGAAAGAAGGTTGAGAATGAGTGTTGTTAGACAGCCAACAATGACTGCCACGACTCCATGCTATCCTTATGAAAACTCTACCAAATTGGTGTTATTGTCTATTACCATTTTACAAATGAGAAACTAAGACAGAGAAGTTATAAAACTTGACCAAGATTAAACAACTAAAAAATGATAGAGCCAGAAGTCATCTGAAGTGGTCTGCTTCCAGAATACACCCTTTTCTCAGTCACTCCACTACAGTATGGAAATAAAACCTTAGATTTAACACTGTGCCTTCTTATGTGAGTGATATTTCATATAACTTCCTAACATTCTTATGGATGGCACGTTGTTTATTATAATTGGTAAATTATTAGCTAAAAATCAAATATATGTTTGCTATTGCTCTTATATTTTCTGATTTAACCAATAATAATAAATATTAGTTAACTTAAATTTATAAAGACACCCTTTCAGAGAATTTTAAGTATTTTCACAAATATTTTCATATCTATGATTTCTTCATAAATCCTGTAAGAAATAGACAGAGATAAGAATGACATTTTGCATTTGATAACTGGGAATACTAGAACAAGGTTGTGTCAATGCTTTGAGACCTGAGACAAACTCAAATTTACATAGAGTAAGGCCATTCTTCCTTCATTAGACAACTGCAAGAATTGATGTTTTATATTTTAGGATAATTTTTAATTAAATTTACAGAAGAATATAAACCAATATTATATTACAAATTTTCCCACATAGCAAAGGCTTAAAACTTTAAAATTGAGCATTTAAATGTATCTTAACAATGGTCTCTGAGGTACCATATTTTATAAAAGCTAGTTCCACTAGTTACTTCAACTTTTGACTCATTTTATGGCTCTATTTATTATAATGTATTACCCAAGTAATTATAAATACTATGCAGGAAATGAATTGTACATTTTGTTGTTATTGCTTGAAAGAAATTAAAAGTTCACTGATACTATTTATGTCAAGTATTTTTTCTGTTGGAATGACCTTTTATTTTGTTTCTTATAAGAAAATTAAATTGTTTTCCCCTATTATTTTTTTCTATTATAATAGGCAATATTGATTTTTAAAATCTATACAGTATTTTGTAAATAAGCAAAATCGAGATGATTATTTTCCTTTAATTAGACATCTTCTTTGGATACTACCATGTCAAATAGCTTTATTTTTTCAATGTTGCAAGGATATGAAAGATGTCATTTAGCCCTAGAAAAACAATTGCTGTCAAAGAATGCTCATAAAACAGTTATTATGAACTTGTAGAAAATAATCCCTTACACATATTTTTATTTTTAAAAAGTTTATATTTATTTATATGTAACAGTAATTTAAGCTAACTATAACCTGCATGTCTTTGGCTTAAAGCTATGTTTGGAATTGTCACATTGAAATAGACCAGTGGTATAGATGGAATTTTTTTGGCCTCCAAGAAAAATTTCAGAAACTTATCTCTCATAATTTGTTATTTGGAGAATAAACAGCTCTTCAAATGGGGACTATTTGAATGGTATTTATTATATTTTGGGAGAGAGAAGCAGCTGTCTCCTTACTGTGACCTGCCTTTATGGCGATTGCTTTCAGTGGTTTCCAGACTGACCGGACCTATGTGAGTCACTAACATTCTTTGAGTTAAAGAATAGATTTTCTGAAGCTTCATTGGTTTATGCTGAGTATTATGATCAGAAAAATCGAAAGCAACAACACAAGGAAGGCACATTTAAGGTGGAATTGTAATTACTATTGTGCACCTACAATATGTGGGGTCTTTTTCATGCTATTTTATTTAAGTCGGAAAATCACTCTGAGAATTATGTTTCAGCCCAATTTTTCTTGAGAAAACTGAGACTCAGAAAGTTTACCTTGACCAAAATTACTAAGTCCAAACTTGGATTTGAACCCAGCTCTCTTTTGTTCTACAGCTATCCAAATATTGCCTGACATCAAAATAGGCTTTGAGAAACACAAAGAAGGAATATTTACTATACTTTAAAATATCATCTCTTAGAATACAGTAATTTCATCAAATTCTCCATTTTTTGAAAGCAAAGGTGAACTCTGATTTGGTGGTCAAAGGTATATATAAACACCCTATTTAATTCATTAACATTTTAATGGGAGTAAACTATGTGGCCCACTCAGTAGCATGGTGAAGAATGCAATAGAGAAAAACGCTTTGACCTGGGGAGGTGGCAATGGTGGAAGAGCTGTGAGGTGAAAGACTAAAGAGAAAAATGTCCTAGTTGTAGGAAAATCCCAAGAATGGCACAAACTTGAGTAGGAGTTAGGACCGGGGGATGGGAGCGAGGGTGGTTAGTTTAATCCAGTAGGCAAACAAAACAACAAAACAAAAGGCAAGTACAGACAAGAGATGTTACTCACAACAGAACAACAGGATGGTTGTGGCTTCTCCTAATCTGGCAGCTGTGTCCCCACGAGAGAGTTAGCCATGACCCTACAAAGTGCCCCTCCACTTTTAATCCCTTGATGCATACATTGCTTCTTCTTATTATTACCCTCATGATCTCATTTCATGCCACTCTCCCCTTACTCATTTCTCTCCTTGATTTTTCTTAAACATTTTAGATTCTTTTCTGACTTAAGTCTTTTGCTGTAGCTGTTCCTTCTATCTGGAACACTCTCCCAAAAATATCTACTAAACTAATTCTTTCACCTCTTTCATGTTTTTGCTTAAATTTTAACCCCTTTCAAAGGTCTATCATGATCACTCTATATTTTTCATTAAGATATAATTAACATGTAACATTGTATTAGTTTTATGCATATAACATAACAATTTAATATATGTATGTATTAGGAAATGTCACTGCAATAAGTTTAGTTAACATCCATCATCACGCATATTTGCAAATGTTTTTCCTATGTTGAGAATTTTTAAGATCTACTGTCCTAGCAACTTTCAAATATACAATACAGTATTGTTGACCACAGTCACTGTGCTGTACATTACATGACCAGTCTATTTATTGCTCCAAGCTGTTCCTTTACCCTTTGACATGCCTTTCCCACTCTTTTTTTTCCCATAGCAGTTACTATCTTCTAATACACTACAGTATTTTATTTACTGATTTACTATGTTTATCTCCTACTAGAGAATAAGCTCCTATAGCAGGCATCTGTTTTATTCCCTGACATAACTTGAGACCCTAGAATAATGCTCCAGGCAAACTGACTGAAGTTTATGCCAATCGCAAATGTCACCCCTGAACCTGTGCCAGTAAGCTAGTGAAACATGCACGACAGGGTCTATTGTTATTCTTCTTTAGGTAACTTTCACCACCCCTTCCCACCTTGGAGAACCTGAGTCTTGTGCCAGGCAGGCCCCCTACCCTACCCATCCCACCACATATTTTGTGTGTCCTCACAAACAAGTTCAGTCAGCGATAGCATGGGTTCAACCATTTTCTCTTTCCATTCTAGTTCCCTTCTGCTGGTTATTCCATGCCTTCTGGGCAAAGCTGTTGCTCCCATGAGAATCACAGCACTCCTCCTACTACTTTGGCTTTTTCACTAAGTGCTACCACTGAGTCACTGGAGACTTGATGATTACATACACATCCACAAAAAATAGACACGAATACCTTTACTATGTTATTTCCTTACTTGGAGAGCTTTTCCAAGCACCGTGTCCTATTGAAAGAAACCACACTATTCTTTCAATCACTCCTGCCTTCTAACTACTTAGCATTTTCAAAATCATTTAATTATTGAGCATTTTGATCAGCACCAGCCCAAATACTGTGTAAGAATTTTTTAAATTCTGGAAACAGTCTCGAGAGATAAGTGTTATTCTCCCCAATTTTAGAGATAATGAACCCAAGATCAGAGAGCTTAAATACATTTCAAATGGTGTATAGTTAATAGCTATGTGGTGGGATTCAAAGCCAGATTCAATTGGACCCTGTAGTAGATGTTGATGCCGAAATCCATTTTCCCCCTGCTGGCTATCCCATCCTCTAGCTGGTATGACTATGGGCTGATAACTCAGTGAATTACTCTCTCCTGGGAGATTATGATTCCTTCTATCCCTACCAGTATATTTTGATCAATAACTGAATTAAAGGGGTTACAAAAGGCTGACCATTTGTTTCAAGGTGAGGTTAATTCTGTGGTGCAATGTGTGTTGCAGAGCTTTCTCATGGGAGCAAACTAAAACTAGTCTCCATCTAACCTATCTTATTTCCTTCACTTTTGGAAGTATACCCCGACAAAACTCATCTCAGGCTCTTGTAGGAAACCTAACCTAAAATAGTCCCCTAATTCCATTTTCTAACCACCATAATACACTGCCTTTCTTCTTCACAAACAAGTTCTTCTTCCTCCTCTTCTTCTTCTTCTTCTTCTTCTTCTTCTTCTTCTTCTTCTTCTTCTTCTTCTTCTTCTTCTTCTTCTTCTTCTTCTTCTTCTCTGCTCCTCCTCCTCCTCCTTCTTCTTTGTTTCCACAACTGCTCATGTAAATGGGTAGGACAGTAGACTGAATTCCTATGATGAATGAATCATGTGATCAGGCTCCATCGCCCTTATACTGTTCTTTACACTGAGAGTATTTTAAAACTGAACATAAGTTTTTGTAATCAGCCATGTGACCTGGTACCCCAAATTGGTCCAGTGGAAATTTAACAATGTATTCCTCTGAGTAGAACTAGGATTAATATTTTGCATTTTTTTCTGTTAATAAAAATTACATCACTGAAAACAAAATTGAGATACTTTCTGATAACAAAACTATTTTCCTGGAAGAACACATATTTTCTGTATTCCAGAGTATTAGGAGTTTTTGCCTCTAGCTTTTCAGGGAACTGTTTAGTATTGGAAGTAACATTTGTTTTTGTGAAGCAGATTGCATGTACATTGGGATCAATGTCTGATTAGGAACGGTAAATACTAAAAAAGAGTAAGCAACAAAATAATTTGACTAGGTGGTGCTCATGAAAGACTTCATTTTCCCAAGTACACATTAAAGTACTACCATTGGCTTACTAGAATATATATCTTATCATTATAAATAACGAGTGCGTAATCGATCCACACAAAGCATTCCAGGGGAGGTACTTTTTGATTACAGATTGCTTCCTTTTACTTCAAGGTCAGAGAATTTGATAGAATTTGTAATGAATGGTATAATTGTTGAACAGTTCAGCAAACATAATCTATTTTGGGATGAACAGTATGATTTATGTAATGGGAAATCATGCCACCCTATCAAGCTGAGTTCAATGAAATGATAAATAGCTACCTGAAAAAAAGGAACAAATATATGTAACTTATTAACATTAGAAAAAATACCTTTGACAAAGTTTTTCTTTTCCCAGCTGTGTCCCCACACATAGCCCAACACGCACTCGCACACACACACACACACGCACACACAGCACACACACACCAGAAACTATTTCTTAAAACACACTACAGAGTTGGAGAAAAAGCTTCGTTTTATTTAGGAACTAACTTATAAACCAGTAACAAGGGGTCAGTCAGTTACTTATTTAAAAAGAAAAGTTTGATAGTTGGCTTTCTCAGTAAGAAGTACTGACATAATTTAAAATATTTATGGATCAGGCACTTACATTAAATCTCTGAGTTTACAATCTCATAACAAATGCTTTACTGACATATGAAAACTCATGATCCAGATTTTTCATTCCTAGATATTCTTAAAAGAACCGCAAAATACAAATGTTCGCTGAGAATAAAGTGGATAAATTTATTAAGAATATGTATACAATGGATACTACATAGCAATGAAAATGAATGAACTGCTTTTAAATACATCAATATCGATAAATGCCAAAATGAAATTTGAGTGAAAAAAACCAGAAGTCTATATACTGTAGACTTCTACTTATGTGAAATTCAAAAACAGGCAAAAAAAAAAAAA
>NW_011889361.1:297139-333741 GCF_000151845.1 Pteropus vampyrus | reverse complement strand
CTTCGTTTTATTTAGGAACTAACTTATAAACCAGTAACAAGGGGTCAGTCAGTTACTTATTTAAAAAGAAAAGTTTGATAGTTGGCTTTCTCAGTAAGAAGTACTGACATAATTTAAAATATTTATGGATCAGGCACTTACATTAAATCTCTGAGTTTACAATCTCATAACAAATGCTTTACTGACATATGAAAACTCATGATCCAGATTTTTCATTCCTAGATATTCTTAAAAGAACCGCAAAATACAAATGTTCGCTGAGAATAAAGTGGATAAATTTATTAAGAATATGTATACAATGGATACTACATAGCAATGAAAATGAATGAACTGCTTTTAAATACATCAATATCGATAAATGCCAAAATGAAATTTGAGTGAAAAAAACCAGAAGTCTATATACTGTAGACTTCTACTTATGTGAAATTCAAAAACAGGCAAAAAAAAAAAAAATCTGTACATGTGGAACTCAAAACAGTTTATTTGGGGAGGAGGTAACATTGAGAGATGACAAAAGAGAGGCTTCTGTTTTGCTGGTATACTCTATTTCTTGATCTGGTAGTGGTCATTCAAGTGTATTCACTTTGAAAAATACATATTAATTGTGTACTTTTCTGTATGGTGATTAAATTTCAAAAAATTTAACTTGAAAAGGAAAAAATTGCCAGAAATGGGTCTAAAAATTCCAGTTACCTAAAATGTATGACTGTCATGTTGTGTGACTAGTAAGTCTGATTTTACCTAAAATGTATGACTGTCATGTTGTGTGACTAGTAAGTCATATTAAGTGCAATAGAAAAGATTTTGGAACTTATGCTGTACACAGCCAATAAAATTTTGCATTGAGAAAATTTGAAAATATCAAGAGACTGTCATTTCCCAATTCTCTCCCCACAGAAAATGAATTCTAGATCATCCTTTTTGAGAGAAAGCTCGGCATTAAGAAAGCCAATTCACAAACCCAAATTTGCCTTAATCTGGGGTTTTATAATATATGTGAAGAGCTCAAGGTCACCTGGTACTCAGTAGGCACTCAGTGCAGACATTAACTTTTAGGGGGCGGGGAGAGAATTTGCATCACATTTATAGACTTATTTTGAGTTTGCTAACTAAAACATTCAAAACCAGTTCACAAGTGGTACCACTATGAACCTCATTCTTATGTAACTTTCGGACCAATGCAGTAATTGCTGTTTTATTTTATCTTAATAGAATCGTTCAATGTCCAGTCCATTGAAAACTTTATGTATTGGGATTCACTATTCTTCATTCTCAGCATTGATGAGAATGTTATTCAGGAAGGACTAGAGACACAGCCCTGCAGACCATTCTCATTAACCTCTACCATGGCTCTCAGTGATCCAGTAATCAGATGCTTTTGGATATGGTCATTCAACTGATTGTGAACATTTCCAATGAAACTCTCATCCAGTTCATGTTTAATTTGTCAGTAAAAGTATAAGGATAGAAATGGCAAATAAATATCTCTCGTTCTGACATTTTTAGATGTCTGTATTCTTATTTTAAAGTAAATATTTCCAAGTTCTAAACATTGCTTTTTTACTCTATTCTTAACTCAAATATGAGTAGTGAAATAATATGATGGCAAATTAACTTGGCCTTATGAAAAATTTATGACTATACATTTCTTGTTTAAAAATGTGTTTTTTCAGTACATTGTATGTGAAGCTCTCTTTACTCTTTTCTGCCAGCAGAGAGCGAGTGAGGAAGAAAGAAGAAAATTAAGGTATCTCTTCCTGGTCTTGATTCAAACTATTTAAAACTTCCCTGAGATAGATCTTTCAGACAGAAAATCAACAAGGAGACAACAGCCTTAAATGATACTAGATCAGATTGATTTAACTGATATTTTTAGAGCATTTCAAAGCAGCAGAATATACATTCTCTTCAAGTGCACTTGAAGCATTTTCCCAGATAGACCACATGTTAGGCCATAAAACAAGTCTCGATAAATTTAAGAAGATTCAAATCATACCAAGCATCTTCTCTGACCAGGATGGTATGAAACTAGAAATCAATTACAAGAAAAAAACTGAAAAACACAGACATGTGGAGGCTACATAACATGCTACTAAACAATAAATGGGGTAACAATGAGATCAAGGAAGAAATCAAAAGATACCTTGAGACAAATGAACACAAAACCAAAATGACCTCAAATCAATGGGACACAGCGAAAATGGTTCTAAGAGGGAAATTCATTGAGATATAGGCCTACCTCAATAAACAAGAAAAACCTCAAATACAAAATCTAAGGGAAAGAGAGGAAAAAAGACAAAGTCTAAAGGTAGCAGAAGGAAGGAAATAATAAAGATTGGAGTGTAAATAAACAAAACAGAGTCTTAAAAAACAATACAAAAGATCAATGAAACCAAGAGCTGCTTCATTGAAAAGATAAATAAAATTGATAAATCTTTAACCAGAATTCACAAGAAAAAAAGAGATGGGATCCAAATAAAATCGGAAATGAAAGAAGTAATGCCAGAGAAATATAAAGGATTATAAGAAAATGTTATGAACAATTATATGCCAACAAATTGGACACTCTGGAAAAAATGAACAAATTCCTAGAAGTATACAAACTTCCAAGAATGAATCAAAAAGAAAACAGAAAATCTGAACAGATCGATTACACTAAGAAAATAGAATCAGTAATTTAAAAAATCCCCACAAACAAAAATCCTAGACCAGTTGGCTTCACAGTTGAATTTTACCAAACATTCAAAGAATTAACACCTATTCAAGAGGATGGAAGGCTCCCAACTTCTTTCTACGAGGCCGTCATTACCCTGATTTCCAAGCCAGACAAAGACATTACAAAAAATATATATATATATATGGGCTAGTATTCCTGATGAACATAGATGAAAAAAATCCTCAATACATTATTAGAAAACTGAATTTAGCAATACATTAAAAAGATCGTAGGATCAAGTGGGACTTACTCCTGAGATGCCAGGTAGGTTCAATACTCACAAATCAATTAAGGTGATATACCACATAAACAAAATGAAGGATTAAAAATAATATGATCATATCAATAGATTCATAAAAAGCATTTGACAAAATCCAGCATCCATTTATGATGAAAACTCTCAGCAAAGTGGGATTAGAGGAAACATACCTCAACTTAATAAAGGCCCCATATGACGATCCCACAGTTAACATTATACTCAATGTTAAGTGAAAGCAAAAAGCATTTTCCTTAAGATCGGGAACAAGATAAGGATGTCCACTTTCACCACTCTTATTTGGCATAGTATTGGAAGACCTAGCCACAGCAATCAGACAAGAAAAAGAAATAAAAAGCATCCAAACTGGAAAGAAAGGAGTAAAACTCATTATTTGCAGATGACATGATATTATATATAGAGAAACCTAAAGACTCCACCAAAAAACTATTAGCACTGATAAATGAATTCAGTAAAGTAGCAGAATACAAAATTAATATTCAGAAATTGATTGCATTTCTATACACCAATAATGAACTATCAGAAAGAAAAATTAAGAAAACAATCCCATTTAACAATTGCATCCAAAAAAAAATATCTAAAAATAAATTTACCAAACAGGTAAAAGACTTGTACTTGAGAAATTATAAGACATTGAATGAAGACATTAAAAGAGATGCAAATAAATAGAAAGATGTACTGCTCATGGATAGGAAGAGTCAGCATCATTAAAATATCCATACAACCCAAAGCAATCTATAGATTCAATGCAATCCCTATCAAAATACCAATGACATTTTTCACAGAACCAGTACAAATAATCCCAAAATTTAAATGGATCCATAGACCTCAAATAGCTACAGCAATCTTAAGAAAAAAAGAACAAAGTTGGAGGTATCATGCTACCTGATATCAAACTATAATGCAAAGCTTTAATAATCAAAACAGCATGGTACTGGTATAAAAACAGATACAGAGATCAATAGAACAGAATAAAGAGCCCAGAAATAAATTCATGCCTATATGGTCAATTATGCTGTGACAAAAGAGGCAAGATTATACAATGGGTTAAAGACAGTATATTCAATAAATAGTGTTGGGATAACTAGACAGATACATGCAAAAAATGAAACTGGACCACCTTCTTATACCATATACACGAATAAACTCAAAATGAATTAAAGACTTAAATGTAAGACCCAAAACCATAAAACTCCTAGAAAAATACATAGGAAGTAAACTCTCTGACATGGCTCTTAATAATATATATATGTTTTTTTCTGAAATACCTCCTTGGGTAGGGGAAACAAACAAAAAAATAAACAAATGGGACTACATGAAACTAAAATGCTTTTGCACAGCAAAGGAAACCATCAACAAAACAAAAAGACAACCTACTGACTGGGAGAAGATATTCACCAATGATACACCCAATGAGGGGTTAATGTCCAAAATTTATAAAGAATTCAAGCAACTTCACACCAAAACCACAAATAATCTAATTAGAAAATGGGCAGAGGACACAAATAGACATTTTTCCAAAGAAGACATACAGATGGCCAATAGACATATGAAATGATGCTCAGCATCACCAATCATCAGGAAAATGCAAACCAAAACCACTATGAGATATCACCTCACACCTGTCAGAATGGCTATCATCAATAAATCAACAAACAAATAGCGTTGGCGAGGATGTGGAGAAAAGGAAACTCGTGTGCACTGTTGGTGGGATTGCAAATTGGTGCAGCCTCTATGGAAAACAGTATGGAGATTCCTTAAAAAAATAAGAATAGAACTACCTTATGACCCAGCAATTCCACTTCTGGGTATTTATCCAAAGAGATCTAGAACAGTAATTCAAAAAGATATACGCATCCCTATGTTCATTACAGCATTATTCACAATGGCCAAGATACGGAAGCACCCTAAATGTTCATTAGTAGACGAATGGATAAAGCAGAAGTGGTACATATATACAGTGGAATATAACTCAGCCATGAAAAAAGAATGAAATCTTACCATTTGCAACGACATGGATGGACCTAGAGGGTATAATGCTAAATGAAATAAGTCAGACAGAGAAAGATAAATACCATATGATCTCACTTACATGTGGAATCTAAAGAACAAAATAAACAAAACAGAAACAGACTCATAGATGCAGGGAACAAGCTGAGGCTTGCCAGATGTGAGGGGTGTTAGCTGGCAAAGTGAACAAGGTGAAGGGATTAAGAAGTACAGACTGGCAGTTACAAAATAGTCATGGGGATGTGCGGCATGGCTTAGGGAACATAGTCAATACTATTGTAATAACTATGTCTAGTGCCGGTTGGGTACTAGACTAGTTGGGGGATTACTTTGTAAATTATATAAATGTCTAAACACTATGCTGTACACCTGAAACAAATATAAAATAATATTGAATGTCAATTGTAATTAAAATATCAAAAAAGAGGGAGAAGCAAAGGGAAACAAGAGATTCAAACTTTCATATATAAAACAAATAAGTCATGGGGATGTGGTGTACAGGATAAGGAATATAGTCGATAATATTGTGATGGCATTGTATCATGACAGGTGCTTGCTGGACTTAACATGGTGATCACTTCTTTAGGTATAAATGTTTAATAACTGTGATGTACACCTGAAACTAATGCAATATTGTATGTTAGCCATATTTTACTTTAAAAATTAAAAAAAAGTCTTCCCTGAAAAATTTACAAAGCAGATTATTTTGTTTTCTCTTTAATTATTCTATTTTGAAAATAATTTGTCTAAGTATAAATATTTAATTTTGTAGATATATTTGGCTTAATTAATAAATTTCAAATAAAATTAGTACTTTGAAATTTTAATTAAGTTTATAAATCAGTGATATATTGAAGAATATTATTTAGATTTTGAGGTCATTTGTCTAAAATGTCCCCTCTTATTTTGGTAATGTTGATTAGATTCCTTTTGTATTGGGTTTCTCATTCAATTATGCACATGTTTACGTCCGTATTTTCCATGCATAATACAGCCCTTTGGTCATTACTTCAGTATGCAGAGTTGTTAAACTTCTTTTTTTGCAGTAGCGTACCCCACAAAAATGTTTAAATACAGTTTTAGTAGGTATTTTAAGATGTTTTCTCCTGCAACTTTAAATTTGTTTAATCAGTAATGATATATCTTTTTCAAAATATTAGATGGTATGATAAGCTATGTAATTCAACAGCTTAGGACAGCTTGCACGTAACCTTTGTTAAATCAAAACTCAAGCGGCCGCTTGGATCCTTGCCTTCTGTACATGAATAATGCCATTGTTCTGGAAGTACAGGAGAGGGGAGAAACTGAGTAGATTCCCTCACTCGGAAGATGACTCTTCATACTGCTTATTCCAAGTGTTAGGAATTCCTTCTTTCCTCTTCTTATGGTGAATCTCATCTGAGGAATTCTTTTTATTTATTTTTAAATTGTCAAGTAAAGTTATATAGAGTGCTTATAACACAACCAGAACATGATGATTTATGTGTTAGCTATCATTACTAAGTCATATACTTATCTTCAGTTTAATCCATTTATCAAACTAGCCTAGGGAATCATATATGGTTAAAAAAAAAAAAAGGAATCTTCAATAGAAAGAAAAACTAGAAAAATATCTAATTCTTCAAAGTGTTCATTCTATTCTTCATTTAGTCAATGGAAAATAAAAACTTTGATTTGAATGACTCTTAACAATAACTTTAGTGAGCAAATGGGAGCGTGAATATTTGTCACTTAGTTGCCTTAGGCTAAATGCTTCCCGGTATTACAAATTGGTATTGAATTTCCTGACTATGTGTAATGAATATATGATAGGATAAGATCTAGTTCTTTTAAAGGGAACAAGCTGGATGCGGAAGAAAAGTTTTATCTTTGATGAGGAATCCCCCTGGTCTTAATAAGGAGTATTTCAAAACACTGAACAAAAGAGAACTTCTGATCACTCCCTAAAAAAGGTAAGCTTATAGCTTGGGAAACGGATAGAGGAGAATACAAGGAAGGAGCTTCAGGACTGAGGAAAAAAAAATACTTCTGGTTGGTAAAGAGTGATAAAGCTTCTGTGACAACCTGTTCACTGATTTCCCGTATCTCCTATACATCTCTTCCTGCTCTACTAAGACACTGTACATATTTATTCCAGTTTTATCTTCCTAAAATGCAATGCAAACCCCATGCTCACTTTCTTTTGCCATCAGTGCTAGGAGAGGGACTCTTTACCCTGCCATCTATGACTCTGAACTATATGATCCCAATTTGATTTTCCATGTTTATTTCTTCCTCTACTTTTCACACAATAACCAAACAATGCTCTTTCTAAATATGCCCCTCTCTACTCCTGTCTTTCTCATTCATCACTGACTGTTGATAGCTGCCTGTCTTTCAAGTTGTATCTTCAATAACACCTCCTCTTGAAGATATTCTAATTCTTAACTTGAAATGATCTTGGGTGCCATTGAATCTCATAGCTCTTTGCATTTTTAGAATGGCACTCATTTTTTTCTATCATCTCATCCCCAGAGAGCAGCATGATGTCTTGTAGTTGGCAAAGCCTGTCAGATATTCAGAAGGGCCAGAGCCATTCATATTTTTAAGGTCCTTAGTCTATTAAAAACTGAAGAAATACCAGGATTATAAGATTGTGATATATTTTATATGTTACATTAGACAAATGGATGTGATTAAAACACATACATGACCACAATAATCCCGAAAGTAATTGTGCTGTTTATAAAATACTCATAGGATTTCTTTTTTAAATTAAAAAAAATTCAATTACAGTTGACATTCAATATTATTTTATATTTGTTTCAGGTGTACAGCATAGTGTTTAGACATTTATATAATTTACAAAGTAATCCCCCAACTAGTCTAGTACCCAACTGGCACTAGACATAGTTATTACAATAGTATTGACTATGTTCCCTAAGCCATGCCGCACATCCCCATGACTATTTTGTAACTGCCAGTCTGTACTTCTTAATCCTTTCACCTTGTTCACTTTGCCAGCTAACACCCCTCACATCTGGCAAGCCTCAGCTTGTTCCCTGCATCTATGAGTCTGTTTCTGTTTTGTTTATTTTGTTCTTTAGATTCCACATATAAGTGAGATCATATGGTATTTATCTTTCTCTGTCTGACTTATTTCATTTAGCATTATACCCTCTAGGTCCATCCATGTCGTTGCAAATGGTAAGATTTCATTCTTTTTTCATGGCTGAGTTATATTCCACTGTATATATGTACCACTTCTGCTTTATCCATTCGTCTACTAATGAACATTTAGGGTGCTTCCGTATCTTGGCCATTGTGAATAATGCTGTAATGAACATAGGGATGCGTATATCTTTTTGAATTACTGTTCTAGATCTCTTTGGATAAATACCCAGAAGTGGAATTGCTGGGTCATAAGGTAGTTCTATTCTTATTTTTTTAAGGAATCTCCATACTGTTTTCCATAGAGGCTGCACCAATTTGCAATCCCACCAACAGTGCACACGAGTTTCCTTTTCTCCACATCCTCGCCAACGCTATTTGTTTGTTGATTTATTGATGATAGCCATTCTGACAGGTGTGAGGTGATATCTCATAGTGGTTTTGGTTTGCATTTTCCTGATGATTGGTGATGCTGAGCATCATTTCATATGTCTATTGGCCATCTGTACGTCTTCTTTGGAAAAATGTCTATTTGTGTCCTCTGCCCATTTTCTAATTAGATTATTTGTGGTTTTGGTGTGAAGTTGCTTGAATTCTTTATAAATTTTGGACATTAACCCCTCATTGGGTGTATCATTGGTGAATATCTTCTCCCAGTCAGTAGGTTGTCTTTTTGTTTTGTTGATGGTTTCCTTTGCTGTGCAAAAACTTTTTAGTTTGGAGTAGTCCTATTTGTTTATTTTTCTTTTGTTTCCCTTGTCCAAGGAGATATATCAGAAAAAAATATATATTAATATTACTAAGAGCAATGTTAGAGAGTTTACTGCCCAATTTTTTTCCAGGAGTTTTATGGTTTTGGGTCTTACATTTAATTTTTTCATCCATTTTGAGTTTACGCCTTTTACACCATATATAAGGATGCTTATAGGATTTCTAAAACATTTAATTCATAGCATACTTCAGTTGATATGGTCTCGGAACTGGATACAAGTTTAATATTGTATAGTGACTGTATTCTTTTGGTCTTGAAAGCCTATCTCTGGAACTTTGTGTCATCTGAGGTCGGGGCCAATGGACTCTTAGACTTTCCATTTCAAGGGCCCTGACACATAGTAGATACCCGATAAATATTTGCTAAAGTGAGTTAAATTTAATTATTTGACAAAAGGTACTGTATATATATATAATGCATTATTTCTTTTTTAAAATTGGTCAGAATATCATTCAGACACGATTGAAAGTTAATATTAACTTCTAATTTAATGCTTATAATTTAACTCTTACTTGTTTTACACTTGTCAGATTAATGAACTAGACACTGGGGAGGAGGAAAAGTATTCATTCTTACTGACTGACTGACTGACTGACTATTTCATCTATACTATGAGACACATAAAGAGGAGAATTGTGTTCTCTCTGACTCTCCTGATTTAGTAATGAGGATGAACACTTGATGAGAATTAGCAAGACTGATTTCTTGATACTAGGCTAGAGATGAAAAATAATGATGATTCCAGAAATATTTATAATTCATTGCCATATGAGTTAAAGTTGCTATCAATACTAAATTATTCTCTATTAGACAATATAGCTTAAATTTGCCCAGTTGTAGATATTCCTACTCTGAAGTGCATAAATACATGGACTGTGTATCTATGTGATTCTCCTTCTAATATAGTGCATAGAAATCAGGCACACCCAGAATCATGAACTCATCATTAGAATTATCATTGTTTATTTTTTGAAATTTATGTATTTAGTTATTCTTTTCTGATAAAATCTCATTTTCTTAGACAAATTAGTAGAACTATGTGTTCCAAGTCCTACTTCCTTAAACTAATATGAACACAACCTTTTCTAGAAAATTGTTTTATACTTAAAAGGAGAAGAAATGAAGAGGACTCAGTCACTTGTGATAACTCAGTAATAGGAAATAAAATTTGGTTATTTAAATATTAGGTATCAACCTTTTCTCTTAATCTTATATACCTGAGGGACATGACACATTCCCATAAATGTTAAGTAGGAGGGGTGGAGACGAATTTGGACCAAGGAATGAAGTTAGAATTAAGTTATACTAAATGCAGGTGATTCTGAAATGTCTGCCATAAGAATCATTCCTGAGACAGATAATTAAATATGTGAAAACTTAAAAGATATCATTTTTTGTCAAATTTATTGATTAGTTTATTTTAAATATGTTGTTATTTATACATATTTAAACTTTATTATACATTAAAAACACTTACAAATCTATAATAGTACTAAAGATTTTTAATGACTGGAATTAAATTTCAATATGAAGGATTCATAAGTCATATTTTCATTTTACCTATAAATTTTGAAATTTGTCAAAAGTTAAAAACATCTTGTGAACTGAAAATTTATTTTTAAGTATAGCTCATGAAAACATTTAAATAAATCCAAATATAACTTAAATTTAGGAAAACTATTAATATGTAAGTGTTATTAATGTAGGATTTTATGGAAAAAAAGTGAACGTAGTTTTGTAAAACCTAAGAACAAATGTCAAGAGGACAGTGTGAACATACAAAATATGCTTGAAAGAATAAGTCATGTAATGATCTAATGACCAAGACTTTCCGGTTGAGTAGGTGTATATATGAAAATACACATTTATTTGTGTACAAAATTCTGTTAACTATGTAGTTGTGAAACATTTATTGCAGCCACTTGAAAAGTCCCAACAAGAATTTAAAATTTGTCTTATTTTTAAAAACTGCAGGTAAAATATTTCCGTACAATGTTATAAAACAAAACTCAGTATGTGCTCTTATTTACAGATAACTACATGGAATCCCATGTTCAGTGCAAGAAAAATTCTATTACTCTCCAAACCCATAATTTAACCTTTATCCTTTCTGCCAACCACAGGCCCTAGTCATTGGTATAAACACTGGCCTGAATTTTTGTATGGGAATTCCCTCAAAAACTGGTCTTCTGAACTTGGGAAGGGTAAGAAGAGGGTATTTCTCCCTAATTCTCTTTTCTTACCCTTTGCTCTGTGGCATGGAACTCTTGGGACTCAAGGGAACTATATATAGTCTTCTTTGCTAAATGCCAAAAATCTATGTGATATTAAGAAGCCAGTTGAATTTTCCAGTTCAAATTCACCAGAGTTAACAGTAAAAACTTAATATTTTTTTCTCAGTTTCAGATCTCTTGTTAAAAGTATAAAGAAAATTAATTCTACAGTTTACTATGCTCAATGACTTTAGTTCACTGAATGACATTTTACCCTCACCAGTGTACTGGAAGAGAGTGGTTTTGGGATCAGTTAGATTTAATTCAGTACCATCTGTCGTAGATGTAAGGCTATCGATGAGTAAAATGGTATAATAATAACTATCTTATAAGGATATCGAGAGAATTAAATAGAGGAAAACATATAAAAGGCTTAGCACATTAGTGACTTAGTGCTAATTAATTTCCTGCATTTAGTTTATCCTGGATACACAGTGGATTTGACTCAGATTAAAAACAGGAGCAATCAAGTGAGGGAAAAAAATGCATGTTTTATGCCTCAATGTCTTAAAATATTAGTTGTTTGACAAAGAAAAATATTTTATTTTTAAAACATGTTTAATTATACATTTTCCAATAGAGATGTAAAAATTATGGCTGGATAACTTCAACTATTTCTAAAATATTTTTTTAAAATTCAAATATGAGAGCTCTTTGTTAGTTTATGGCAATTTCACGCAAAATTTAAAGCTGAAAGTCAGTAATGTTAAATATAGAAAAATGAGAACAGAGTAAGTAGGGAGATGGAAAGGAAATCGCACAGATAGAATATAATTATTTAAGTAAATTATTTTCCAAGAGAAAATAAACAATAGAAATAAAGTTGAATCTGTTTTAATGAAAATTTTTTTTTGGAATCCTTATGTTTTGTTTTATATAATTCAAAGAGAGTAGAAATTTGTCACCACTCTGTGGCCAAATTCACTTTTATTTTTAAGTCGTAAACTCTCATAGTGAATAGTTAATATTACCTTGAAACTTTGGCGTATTTGATCAATTCCATCTTCTTAATAATAGCTACAGAGTATTGAATAGTTGCATCCCAGTTTTATGGTCCTGAGTTGACAAGGAAACATAAAGATTATATTTTTTTGTGAGCTCTCTTGGGATCTAGAGATTTAGTAGTTTTGTTAGTAGTAATAGTTTGATTTATTTAGTAGTAGTTTGATTTATTTAGTAGTAGTTTGATTTATTTTAAAGAAATAACCATTGACTATTGCTTTGTACATGACTTATTTCCCACTGGGGGTAGAAAGTTTTTTAAGGTCATAGAGTAACCCAATTCGGAGCCATTTCATGCCCTAAGCCGTAGATCTTATAGTCACCCTTGCATGAGGAACCATTAATTGAGAAAAAGCAATACTACAAGTATTAATTTTGAAAATGTTAACCATGAAGTAAAAGTATTTGACTGGGCATGAAATATTATTATTAAATATTAAACATCATTAAAGTTTCAAATTGTTAGTAAATTATCATTGCATAAAAAATGTGCTAAAGATTAGTAAAATTTTTCCTTAATTTTAAAATAAAAATTTTATTTTAAAATAGTTTTAGATTTACAGAAAAATTTTGAAGATACTGCAAAAAGATTCTGTATACTTCATACTCAGTTTCCCCTATTAACATTCTACATTAGTATAGTACATTTGTCACAATTAATGAATCAATATTGATTATTATTAACCGAAGTTCACACTTTATTTAAATTTCCTCAGTTTTTACCTAATGATATTTTTCTGTTCCAAGATCCCATCTAAGATACCACACTTTATTTAGTTCTATCTGCTTAGGTCCTCTTGGCTATGATAGCTTCTAAGACTTCCTGATTTTTGGTGATTTCGATAGTTTTGATACTATTCAGACATTTTGTAGAATGCCTGTCAACTGGAATTTGTTTGAATTTTTTTTGTGTGTGTGTGATTAGACTAAGGTTATGGATTTTGGAGAGAAGGATCACAGAGATAAAATGCCATTTTCATCATATATCAAAGGTACACACTAGCAACATGACATATTACTATTGATATGACCTCAATCACCTGGCTGAGACAGTGTTTGTCAGGTTCCTCCTTTGTGAATTTACTTTTTTCTCCTCTCAATACTATGCTCTTTGGAAGGAAGTCGTCGTGCACAGCCCACACTTAGGAATGGAGAGTCAAACTCCACGTCCTTGAGAGTGACATATCTACATAAATTATTTGGAATTCTTCTGTACAAAAATTTATATATTCTCCCCATTAATTTATTTAATTTATTTACTGACATCAATCATTTATTTATGTCAGTATGGACTCCTGGACATTTCTTTTATATTGGGTTATAAATCAATTGGGTGATAATTATTTTATTGCTCGAGTTATTACAGCTTTGACCAATGGATGGGGAAGTCTTTTCACCTGACTGTCTCTTTGAAATATCCCCATCACTGTTGTTGTTGTTATTATTATTATTGTTTTTAGTATTTTCTTAATTTTTGGCACTACAAGATGCTCCAGGCTCATCTTGTATAGTTTGTATATTTCCTGCCCCCATCCTAAAAGGAGTCCTGGTTCCTTTATATTGGAGAATGATATTAGAAACTGAGATCTGAGTGCTGGGGTATGTTGGTTGCTATTGAAATGTCATTGCTTCGAGCCCTCTCAGCTGACAGAGCAAGGAATATGTGCATGTGTAATAACTTGTGTATACACACATCTATAAATATTTCTATATGAAACCGTATTTATCTTTATTAAGCTAAACATGAGTTTATATGGTGTCTCTTAATTCTAATCCATTACCACATGAATCATTCTAATCTCTTCCCCTTACTTATCTGTAACTAACTTCCCACTCCAACAGTGAGAGAACTGACTTCTACCATCCACTATCTATGTACTTAATTTTTCATTTCCAGTTTTACTTGTATAGTGTTTTCATAATTGTTAACCTTTATCTCTATGAGATACAACTTTATCAACTACAGGAGTGCTTATATCTTTAGTTTTACAGACTCCACTCATTTCCAAAGTTACTTTGTCCAGAGCCTTCCCCGTACCCCACACACACGCCTTCTAGTGAGGTTGTTTCATGTTTGTAATACTATTAGATTCTCTTATCAGATTCTGTATTCCATCCTGGAGTTTTCTCCTTTTTCCCCACGCCCTCATTGCCCCATCCTTGATATTCTAAATGATTTTTTAAAAAATCCACATATATTAAGGTTCATTCTTTGTGCTGTAAAGTTCTGCAGGTTTTGACAAATGCATAGTGTAATGTATCATACTGAACAGTTTCATTGTCCTAAAAATATTCCTATGCTTCACCTATTTAATCCTTCTCTTCACCCCAAACAACTGATCTGTTTACTATCTCTGTATAATTGTATACAATTGAATCATATAGTATGCAGATTTTTCACACTGGCTTCTTTCACTAACAATATGCATTTAAGATTATTCATGTCTTTTCGTGGTTTTTGTAGTTCATTTCTTTTATTGCTGAATAGTATTCCATCACATAGATGTATCATGGTTTGCTTATTCATTCACTGATTGAAGTGTATCTTGTTTACTTGCAGGTTTTGGCAATTATGAATAAAACTACTATAAACATTTGCATGCAGATTTTTGTGTGGACATAAGTTTTCTAATCAGTTGGGTAAATATCTCAAAGTGTGATTGTTAGATTGTATAGTAAGACTTTACTTAGCTTTGTTAGAAACTGCCGAACTGAATTTTGAAGTGGCTGTACCATTTTGCATTCCCATCAGCCATCCTTACCAGTGATTGATATTGTCAGTTTTGGATTTTAGTCATTCTAAAGGGGGAGCAGTAGCATCTCATTGTTGTTTTCATTTGCAATTCCCTAATGACAAATGATGATGAGCATCTTTTCATATGCTTATTTGCCATCTGTCTATCTTCTTTGGTGCAGTATCTGTTCAGATTTTTGGCTTTCCTATAAAAATTGTTGTGTTTTGTTTTCTTATTGTTCAGTTTTATTTTCCCTTACTTTTGAAGGAAGTAAACAAAAAATAAACTGGATGAGAAGATGTGCACTTAAAAAATAATAAAGGATTATCCCATACACATTATTTTTTCTTGTAAAAAAATCATGGAAGAAGACAGAAAAACTTGAAAATCACATGATATCACTTATATTTGGGATATAAACCTAAAAGCAACAAACAAACAAGACAAACAGAGACTCATGGTCATGGACAATAAACTATTGGTTGCCAGAGGGTGGGGCCAGGTAGACAGGGTAAAGGGGGTCAAATATGTGGTGACAGAAAGAAATTTAACTGTGAGAGGTGAACACACAGTGTAAATTTATATGTGCTTTACTGTTAAAGTGAACAACTGAAACTCATTGGATTTTGTTATCCAATGTCAGCATAAAAAATAAACTAATTAACTAATTAATTTAAAAACATCATGGAAGAACCAGTTCAACATTTAGTGAACCACTAACGTGAAGATGTGAAATTTGAAGTGTGAACACATGCACACACGTGCACACACACATTTATTGAACACTTATTCTTCATCAGAAAATTTGTTAAGTTTTTTACTTATGTCAACTCATTTAATTCTCACAACAACCCTATATAACAGAAACTCTTGTCCCTTCATTTTACTTATGAGGAAATCTCAGCTCCCAGTAGAGGGACTCTAAACCCTATGCCATGTTGTCTGATAGACAATAAATTTTAAAGTGAGATGATCTAAAGTCTGTTTTCTTATACAGCCAAATGAAAGTATGTTTTAAATTTAATTATAAGTGAACATAATGAGAGATTCCAGAAAATAGTTCATTTTTCTTGAATTATCCAGATTTTCATAAGCCTCAAATATGTATGGGTTTGTGTGAGAACACATTCAGATGATTAAATAGGGGTTTACATTTTTTTCTCAGATCTTTAAACCCAAATTTATTTTGCATCAATATTTTCTCTTCACTCGAAAGAAAGCAAGATACAATGTAAGAATCAACTAGGCTGTGTTTCCCTACCCTGTTATGGACCAGATGAATAATTTTCAAGAGTCATTTGCTTTATTTTTTGGTGGTTATTAACAAAAAGAATTTCTAAAGACAATTAGAATAGCGACCAAATTGGGACTTGAAAAGCAATGCAATCGCAGCTGGTGGCTGGCTCTGAGCCTGGTGGATGAACCTGCAGCATTGGACTGGGTGTTCCACCCTGCCTGGCTCTCCTCCAGGGAGCTGTCAGTTGCCGGGTTCCCACAGTGCCAAGTACTAGGCAGGTGCAGAAAGGCTGGAGGTTTCTGTTGAGGGTGTGCAGGTCGTCTGACAAGAAGCAAGACGAGTACCAGGTGGGCCCTGAGGGGCATGAGGAGTGGAGCTCCTGCTTTGTTTTGGGGGAAGGCTGTGCACTGACAGGTATGTGAGAGCTGCTGTTCCTCACATGCCTAAGCCTGGCCTCTGAGAAGAGTGGGGACTTTACAGTGTCCTCTGGAGAAACAGAACACCGAGACGCTTTCATTTTGGAGGCTTCTAGTATTTTTTTTAAAGAAAAAAAAATTGCCAAAAAAGAATTCTAAAGATTGTATTTTATTTTGTTTTTAAGAATTAATGCTCTTAACAAGTCAAAACGAAATGCAATGTAACTGCATTTATGTAAGATACATAAAACTCACGGGATTTATAAGAACATTAACTTCTAAAGAACTAGTGGTACAGGGAGTTGGTTATGTATCAAGTGTTTAAAGTTAACTGATGGAAATATTTTTCTTCCACTCCAGTAGGGTATCTTTGTGACTATATACAGTGATCTCCTGAGAAGATTTTGTTTTCAGCCCTAAAACTAGGAATGCAAGTCTGAGGTGGGGGCAAAAGAGAGGGAGCCAAGGGAGACTGAGGGAGGGACTATTGATTTTGCAGGGCTACGGAGAATCCAGAATAAATAAAAGAGATGTTGATGCTGGTAATTTCCTTTGGACTTTGCTTTGTCAGTTTTAGTAACAAATTAGATCTAAGAAGCCCTTGAAAGTTATAGCATAATTGTCTCTTGTTCAGTTTTTTCTTTTCCTGGCACATAGCTGCAACACTCCAGGCTTTCCAAAAGCATTTGCAGAATAGAGTCAGAAAGTCACTTTACTTCACAGGATGCATTTCATTTTTTCTTGTTTCAAAAAATTTTTTTTAAAGTTTGGAAATTTATGGTATAAGATGATTATTATATATATCCTTCCAGTCTTTTTTTAATGTTTATGCAAACACATATGTTTGCAACCTGAGTGTCTTCTTTCACCTACTTCTCAGGATACAAATAAGGTTATATCTCTTTTTAACTTTTATTTTTTAATTTTAATTTTAATTTTTTTCAATTGCAGGTGACATTCAATATTATGTTAGTTTCAGGTGTACTCTGTAGTGGTTAAACATTTATATAATTAATGAAGTGATCCTCCTGACTAGTCTAGTCCCCATCTGGCACCATACCTAGTTATTACCATATTATTGACTATATTCCCTACGCTGTATTTTATATCCCCATGACTATTTTGTAAATACAAATTGGTACTTCTTAATCCCTTAACCCAGTCCCCATACCCCCTCCCATCTGGCAACAATCAGTTTGTTCTCTGTATCTATGAGTCTGTTTCAGTTTTGTTTGTTTATTTTGTTTTTAGATTTCACATATAAGTGAGATCATATGATACTTGTCTTTCTCTGTGTGACTTATTTCACTCAGCATAATACCTTCCAGGTCCACCCATGTTGCCCAAGTGGTAAGGTTTCATTCTGTTTTATGGCAAAGTATGTACCACCTCTTCTTTATCCAGTCATCTATTGATGGACATTTAGGTTGCTTCCATGTCTTGGCTATTGTAAATAATGCTGTAATGAACATAGAGATGCATACATCTTTTCAAAATAGTGTTTTGAATTTCTTTGATTAATACACAGAAGTGGAATTCCTGGGTCATATCGTAGTTCTATTTGTAAATATTTGAAGGATCTCTGTATTATTTTCTTTAGTGGCTGCAGCAATTTGTAATCCCACCAACAGTGCCTGAGGTTTCCCTGTTCTCCAGGTCCTCACCAACATTTGCTGTTTGTTGATTTAATCCTGATTTATTTGGTGAGGTGTGAGGTGATATCTCATTGTGGTTTTAATTTGCATATCTGATGATTAGTGACATTGAGCATCTTTTCATATGTTTATTAGCCATCTTGTATGTCTTCTTTAGAGAAATGTCTGTTTAGGTCCTCTGACCATTTTTTAATAGGATTGTTTGTTTTTGGTGTTAAGTTGCTTGAGTTCTTTATAAATTTTGGATGTTAACCCCACATTGGGTGTATCATTGGTAAATATCTTCTCCCATTCGGTAGGTTGTCTTTTCATTTTGTTGATGGTTTCCTTTGCTGTGCAAAACTTTTTAGTTTGATGTAGTCCCATATGTTTATTTATTTATTTATTTTTGTTTCCCTTGTCCGAGGCGACCTATCGGAAAAAAATATTACTAAGAGCAATGTCAGAGATTTTGCTGCCTATGTTTCCTTATAGTTTTGTGGTCCTGGGTGTAAGAAAATGACCTAGTTTCATTTTTTTTTTTTTGTATATATCTGTTCAGTTTTCCCAACACCATTTATTGAATAGACTGACTTTAGCTCATTGTATAGTCTTGCCTCCTTTGTCATAGAATAATCGACCCTATAGAAATGGGTTTATTTCTAGGTTCTTTAGTCGGTTCTATTGATCTCTATGTCTGTTTTTATGCCAGTACCATGCTGTTTTGATTATTAAGGCCTTGCATTATAGTTTGATAACAGGTAGCATGATACTTCCAACTTCGTTCTTCTTTCTTAAGATTGCTATGGCTATTTAGGGTGTTCTGTGGCTCCATTAAAATTTAGGATTATTTGTTCTAGTTCTGGGAAAAATGTCATTGGTATTTGATAGGAATTGAATCTATAGATTGTTTTGGGTAGTATGGACATATTAATGATATTAATTCTTCCTACCCATAAGCATGGTATATGCTTCCATTTATCTGTATCTTTAATTTCTTTCTTCAATGTCATAATTTTCTGAGTCCAACTCTTTTACCTCCCTGGTTAAATTTATTCCTAGGTATTTTGTTTGCTTGTTTGTTTGTGATTGTAAGTGGGTTGTTTTTTTAATTTCTCTTTCTAACAGTTCATTAATGCAGCCAATTTCTAAATATTAATTTTTTATCCTATTACTTTACTGAATTCATTTGTCATTTCTAATACTTTTTTTGGTGGAATCTTTAGGGTTCTCTCTATATAGTATCATGTCATCTGAGAATAATGACAGTTTTACTTTTTTCTTTACAATTAGGATGCTTTCTTTCTTTCTTTCTTTCTTTCTTTCTTTCTTTCTTTCTTTCTTTCTTTCTTTCTTTCTTTCTTTCTTTCTTTCTTTCTTTCCTTTCTTTTCTTTCTTCCTTTGTGTGATTGCTATGGCTAAGATTTTCCTCTTTTTAACTTTTAAATGTTGAAGTTAGCAAAAAGTCCAGAAGCTATTTCATAAGTTTTTTCTCCACTCTCCAGCTATCCAAAAACCCTAGGGTTTTCATTATCCAAAGAGGTCTTTGAGAAACCAGAGAGATGGAGAATATGGAAGATCTGACCTGTCCACTTGTCACATGTCTCACTCTATTTTCTGTTGCAGGGGCCTCTGTCATCAAGACATTGTGTCACGGATGAAAATAGGTCTTCCCAGAGAGTCTGATACATCCCAGTCCGCTGCTATGATTATCACCCTGTTGAAACAGATCTCTGCACAGGTTACAGCAGTTCCAAGAGGAAGATAGTCATTCCCCTAGCCTTAGTCTCAGCCAACAGTATGTTATACTTTAACTTCAAAAGCCTGCCCAGTGTCTCATGATGGGTAGGTAAAGACAAGCTTCATTTCAGCTGCAAAGTGGCCCTTTCTTACCAAGCAGTAGGCATTGGCACTAAACCTTTCCTCTCACTGTGTGTCACATTCTTTTGGGAGACATTTGGTGTCCATATTTGAACATTTCAATTGGGGTTATCTCAGTTCATCAAATAGAGTCTAAATATGTTGAACCTTAAAAAAATAGAAGAGGAAAAGGTCCTGTTCTTCCCTTCCCTTCCCATGGATGCCTACCTACTTTACATTCCTGTGATGAAGAGTCCACTCAATAGATTCTGAAGAAATGAAGAAAAAAGAAGGAAAAAATATCTCCATTGTGTAAGTCTATTTTCACATAAACACAAAAGTGGGAAAATTGCAAAAGGCAGCTCTTCTTAGTCAAAATAAACAAAACAGTTCTATATGGTCCAGTTGCATGCAAAGCACTATGACTAAGTGCTCAGTTTTGGAGCCAATCTACTGGGTTCATTCAAATTCTGGCTCTATTTTCTGAATTTTGGCATTTAACTTTCTGTGCCTCAGTTTCTTCATTTGTCAAATGAAATGACAATGATAAAATATACCAACTTTATAGAGTTTTTTGAAGGCATGTAATGCAATTTATGTAGCAAACATGTATATACTGTACAACATTCTTTTTCTCGTCTTTTCTTGCAAGGACAAGATCCTGGCTAAATTTAATTTACTATTATAAAAATTTACAATTTTTATATTTTTAAGAAGAACTCATAACAGTCAAATTTGTTTAGATGAAAACCATAATATATATTTGTCAATTTGATTTACTTTAAATTACATGATATGCTTTGTTCCATACATGTCTTTAAACATAAGTTTTGCACATGCAGATGAGTTCCAGAGTGTTTTGCCATCATTTTATCAGTGCCTTTCAAGCGAGGAGGCTGCAGTCATTCTGTGAGACACAATGATGGAGGCCATGGAGGCCAACGAGCCATAGTCACTGAACCAGGAATTGTTTGTCCTTTTGACCATTGGGATTAATCATCATAGTTTCACCAATCACAGTGAACTTGAAGATCAATAAATAGCCAACAGAGCGTCCTAAAACAACAAGATCTCATAGACTCTGTCTCTATAGGGAAGTTAAAGCAAATCAGAAACAGGACTCTCAACCTGGGAATTCTCAAATTCTATTTTCCCAGGCTGAATAGCCTTCCCTGAGTAACTGACTTCATGTTGTAACCCTGGCTTTAATTATGGATTGGTATAAGAAACAACCATAAAATAAATTTTTCTGGAAAAATTTATAGCTGAAAATATTGTCTATGATGTCGTACAGTGATAATTCTATAAGCCTTTAAATGGCAAACTACCAAGATTGGGGTGGAGAGAAGATAGTTTTTCTTCAGGTGAAATTGCATATTGACTTCTATCAGATATCAGATTATGAGAATAATACACTCTATTGAACTTTGATGACCAAAATATTCATAATTACTTTTAGTTCCCAAGTGCAGCAACAATTTTCCATCCAGTCTCTCTTTAGTCTTTATTTCAAATGTCCTTCTGATTTACATGGTTTTTATTACAAATTTTCTATTTTGGGTAAAATATTTATAGGTAAGTAAATTACCTACTGTTCTCTTTACTGTACTCCACGGCCCTTCAAATGTAACTCTTCTATGTACATATAAATTAGTATAGAATTTATCTGAAGAAAAAAATCTCCCTTTTCTTCTTAGAGTTCAAATATATAAAACCACAATTTTAATTCTATAGATAGCACCTGGCTTTCAGCATGATATCACCTATGAAAATTTAATCTGGTGTTATGGATTCTCTTGTTTCTAAAAAACTTCAAGAGGAAAATGAGAAGAGAAACAGTATAAATAATGAAACATTTCACGAAAAACGATTTTAGAAAATCCCAGATTTATTAGCTTTTATATTCATGATAAAGTTGTATTCTAAATATGTTCATATTTTCCAGTTTATTAATAGCATTAATAAACATTCATTTTGTACAAATTGAGGATCTTTAAGATTTCCTTTATGAGGAAGTACCTTTAAGTTACAGAAGACCCATTAGAGTGCCAAATTTCATGTAGCCCAGATGTTAAGAATCTACCATTGGTGATGAGCTGAAAATTAAAGGAACTTAAAAACAGAGTTTTTAAATGTCATTTCAATGCAAAAAGAGAAAGGATGTTTCCATTATATAAAAATCTAGTTCTGCCCCTAAATCAAAATTATCTTTTAATTGGAAGGACACCTGAATTTCTCCCTTTTCCTCTAGTCCAAATACAAGCAAATAACTTCAGAAAGAATGAGTTTAATGTTTCTGAAAATTCTGACAGCCTTTAGAGAGTTCAGTTTTCTGCAGCATTCTATTTTACTATGCTACACGGATTTATGATTTATCACCAGTGATATGTAATGATAATTTCTAAAATTTATTGAGCGCTTATTAGGTTTTGTTATATGCATCACATTTAATTAGTTTCATCCAGTGATTCTCAACTGGGACTAATTTTGCCCCCTAGAAAGGGGTGTCATGACTGGAGTGGGGGTAGTTCTAGTGGCATCCAATAGGTAGAAGCTAGAGATGCTACTAAATAGCCTACGATACAGAAAAAAGTTCCTCAAATCAAAGAATTATCCAGCTCCAAATGTCAATAGTGCTGAGGTAGAAAGGACCTGACAATCTACTCAACAACCCTCTGAGGTGGGTATTTATTATTATTGAAATATGTTTTACATATAATTGTGAAAATTTAAGTTATGCAACATTAATTTGATACATTTATATCTTATAATAGGATTGCTATTGTAGTAATAATTAGCACCTCTATCACTTTATGTAATTATCCTTCTTTTTAAGAGTTGGAATAATTAAATTCTAGTCTTTTAGCAAGTTTGATGATTATAATACAATGTTGTCTGTATCTATTATTCTATGCATGAGGTGGATATTATTAACCTTATTTTCAGAAAAGGGAAATGAGACACTGAAGGTAAAATAATTTATTTAAGTCCACATGGCTACGTAAGTAGTGGTGTCAGGATTAAAAACGTATATCTTTATTGCTTCAAAGCCCAAGCTCTTTCCACTACATGCCGCTACCATCTTCAGAAAATTTTGATGACTATTGGTCGATTCCGAGTTTTGCGGGGTGGAGATCCTGCCTTATTCTAGATACTTGTCCTAGCACTGAGCTCTTGTTTGCCAAAAGATTAATGATAACAATTGATCTCTAGAGCATCTTCAGATTTCCCCTTTAGAATGACATTTCAATTATTAGGTTAGTAACCCCAAGAGAAAACTGTTTGATTGTATATACTGTATTACTAAATAAGAGAAGAGTTGAAGTAAAACAGAAGACATAATTCCTGTCTCCAAGGAGGTCACGAAGAAGAAGGGTTATGTATGTATGTAAACAGAAGTATGTGTGTATGGGTGTTTATAAACAGAATGGTCAGACCAAACAGAATGTTGGAAAAAGTAAAAGTAAGCAATAATTTGGCCTAATTATGTATCAGGACACATCCCTCTGTGTCTGAAACATCTTTATAAGACTATATTTGCATCCTTGGTTATCACTTTGGAAGAGCCTTGGCAGCTTTTACCCTTCCAGCCTTAGGTAAATTTGTAAGCGGAACCAGCCTATCCATGTGAAGCTGACAAGACTTTGCACTTCTCTTCTTTGATATCTTTTCTTCCCTTGGGGGGTGACTTTTATTGACCTGTACACTTAAAAATGGTTTAAGATGGTAAATTTTATGTTATGTGTATTTTACCACTATAAAAATGCCATACAAATGGCCACCTAATATTCTATATTTAAGGTCAGTTCTGCTTAAAACATTAGTAGGAAATTTTGTACAGGAAATATATGGAGCAGTTAAATGCTTGGGTTTAAATCTCAGTTTTCTCCGTTAATATTTACTATGCAATTTGCTTGGGAAAATTACTAAACTTTTTGTACCATAGTTTCTTTACCTATAACATGGATAGTGAAGAAGGTACCTATCTCATGATGGTGTTATAAAGATTAAAAAAGGCAAAGTATGCTGTGTATTTTTCATAGCATTTGGCATGAATGGTAAATGCTCAATAAATATAAGCTGCTATAATAGTATAATCAAATTTTATGAGCTGATATATGAGTAGCCTGGAGAGAAGAGCTTCACTCTTTCTTACTACCACCTTCTACTCACATCTGAACCATTGATCTCTTTCTCATTTCTGACATCTCAAAGCCACATTTAGGATTCCAGTCATGACCTTCAGCCATATTCAAACACTTTCCTGGTGCATAAGTCTACAATTCCACGTGAGATGCACCTACATGCAAATCTTGAATATCATGTCTCAATTAGTTCATTTGTTCATGTCTGCTCACGGGGTTAACGTTCTGAATAATGGTGAAGTCTTACTTATGCTAAGAACAAATTTGGGGTATAATCTTTTATGTTAAAAATCTAGGGTCTTCCTATGTACACACACTTAAAATGGAGTATTATAATTCAATGGTATTTAATAAAAATAACTCCAGTAGCTACTTGGTTTGCAGATTTCTGCTTTCTTGTCTTATTCTAGAATAGGTCTAGCAGTTCTGATTCCATAAAACTAATGTGAGGAGAAATGCTAGATTGATGGGTAAGTGAAGTGATAAATATACGAGGGATGATTTGATTAGAAACAGTATTACATACTGAAAGAAGTGATGGTTTGGAATTAGACCTGAGTTTGAATCTTAGCTCTATCACTACAGACATTTAGTTACCTTTTCTTGTCTGTTTCCTCAACTGAAAATTGAGAAGAATACCCTATATATATCGTTGTAAGGTTTACATGAGATGCTGCCTGGCAAATAGTAAGAACTCAAGAAATAATCGCTATTTCATTTATTCTTTCCAGAGGAAGGAGATCGATTGACAAATATTGGGGGTCTCTTTGAACCATATCACTTGGTTAACTTCTATGATCCTTTTTGGAACTAATTCTTATTTTCATGTACTTTTTGGTAACAAAGAGGAACTGATTAGCAATTCATTTCAAAATGAATTATATTTGATGGGTCACATTAGCAATTATAAAACAAACAAGAGTCGGGGTGGGTAAATTCAATCACATATCTGGGAAAAGTCAATAACGAAGACAGCTCCGCTTGCCCCCCCACCCCGCCCCCCGCCATTGTATGTCATGTTGAAAAGGGAAAAACACAGGATTTGAAGGATCATTAAGTAAGAAATACGTCAGTTCTTTTCTGGTATCTGACTTTATGCAATTGGGTTTGTCTCTTTGCTCATATTTTTACTATTAAAATTTAGTATAAAATTTTAATGTTTATAAAATCACTTTAAGATAGAAAAAAGGGTGATATCGAAATGCAAAGTGGAGCTATAAAACCTGCTGAACACATTCAATGTAAATATATGGTTTTGTCTTTCTATTGTTAAGAAATTCACGTTTTATTTATACTATATCTGGGTGACCGCAAGTCAACAATGAAGTAATTCACAAGCAAAGACTCTTGTCTTAGGTGTAGAGGTAATAAAGTAATCAGATCAAACTTTTTATTTTCATTTGAATATTTCAGTTTAAACTCAATGCGCCCTTGCTTTTCCACAATGGGATTCAGGAATTTAATGCTTAGCTCTTTAAAAACCACTAGCCAGGCACACAATCCACGCAGCAAAGACTCGGGAAAGTTAAGGCGCCCACACCTGAGAAAGCTTAGACGTCCCTGGAGAGTTGAAGATGGCGTTGATATGAGTCAGGTCAGAGTTATGACGCTACCTTCGCTTCAAAGACTGTCTGCATTCCTTTCAGCGTATTAGTCAAGATGTTTTGCTGACCGAGACTAGGGAATCTATAGGAGGGCGTGTTAGCTCACACACTCTCTCTACAGGTCATCGTAGTCGCTAACACACAGAGTAACTATCCTTAAAAACGCAAGCCCGGCTGAAAATTTTAGGACAGCCGACGAACAAATCCTGGGTGGATAATAGACAAAAGGATAACTCCTGTTACCATCTTGTAAGACTCTCCCAGCCCCCGCCATAAGTACGTCACCCAAGGGGGTCTACGCCACACGTGGAGCGCGCCTAAGCCTGAAATTAACAAAGCTGCTTTCTTCCCTCTGACACTCGAAGCGAGCGCTACCGGGAAGGCTTCGGGCGCTGACGCGGAACTTTGCTGCTCCGTAAGGCTGCATTTCGATACAAGAGAGACATATTGTCGTTCCCCCTTCAAAATGCACCTTGTAAGCGTAACAGGAACCTGGCTAGGATCTCGGAAAAGGGGAGGAGGAGGAATGCACCGGGAAGTTGGCGGCGGCGTGCCGGGGTCCCGCGGAACCTGGCGCGTGGGAGGGTCCAGCTGGCGGGTGGGGGCTAGGAGTGGGGGCCTGGCTCTGCTGCTGCGGGCGGCTCCCTCTGTTCTCGAACATCCGGGCTGGACCTGGAGAGCGGCTGCGATTGTCCCCCACCTGCGGGCTGGGCTGCGGCTGAAGGTAAGGACGCAGAGCTGAAAGGAGCGCGCGCAAGGGAGGAAGGCTGGGAGTTAGAATCCGGAGAAGGAGGCGCGGGGCAGCGAGGGGGAGGAAGGAGGCAAGGAGGAAGGAGCGGTCCGGTTGCGGGCGGGAGTGCGGAGGGGGTGGAGAAAGCCGCTGGGGCAACTGTGGGGCCGGACCAGGCAGTGCCCGGCTTTTAACCTGGGCAGTGGAGGCGGGGAAAGGAGTAAGAGGAAAGGGGAGGTGTGTGGGGTAGGGGTGGTGGGGGGAGTTGGAAGCAAATGACATCACAGCAGGTCAAAGAAAAAGGGGCGAGCGGCAGGCACTGAGAGAGCGGGACGTTTGGCATCAGGAGCTCGAGTCCAGCCTGCCCCGGGAGGGACCCGGGCGTCCCCAGAGACCATGCAGAGGTCGCCTCTGGAAAAGGCCGGCGTCGTCTCCAAACTTTTTTTCAGGTGAGAGGGTGTCCAGCCGAGCTTTGGAAGGACACGTGCCCAGGAAAGAGGAGGGCCTATGTATGGGCTGGGTTTTGGGAAAAGAGAAATAGTTCTTTGAAAGATGCGCTATCATTCATTGTTATGGAAGAGAATATGGATTTTGTGGATAAAATCGAAAACATTAAGAAGAGATAAAAGAATAAACTGAAGTCAATTGTGTGGATAGAGAGCCTTAACATTGACGTTTAAACAGCAACTGAAAGTCATGTTCTCAAGACCCAAATGTGCTACTATGCAATTATTTTCTTAGATTTTTCTAAGAAATTTAGTAATTACAAACTTGCTAATAAAAAATACTTTAGCCCTTTGTTTTCTCCACTTCGTACCTAGGAAACTTAGATGTCTTCTTGGCACACGTATTATCAGTGCCATGCCTGCACGTAGTAGGTGCTCAGAAAACATTTGTTGACTGAATTTTAAACGTTTTTAGGGTACTATTGCTTAAATTAAGTATTTATTTTTACAATGCTGAGTCCGTCTAACAAATACTTGCTGCGATTCCATTATTCTTTCTTTTGAGAGTGAAAGCAAATTCCTTGAAATATCTATCTTTAAAAATAAAGCCAATCACAAGGTATAAATTTTAAAAGGGTGGTCAGAATTATCATGGAAATGTGAAGCCATAGGAATAGACATTGTAGTTATATCCAATTGATATTTAATAAGTTCTACTACTCCTGCTTTGCATGTGATGAGCCATGAAAGCTTACAAACTTCCTCTAATGAGATTTTAAAAATAGAGTCTAAGTTCAGAGTCTTAGGCAAAGTGTAACTGGATGTAGAGTTTCATATTTGAAGTTCTTTGGATACTTTATCTACTTTGTTCCTGTTACACTTGTATGAGTGAATGAATAGGTATAGTTCTCATGAGGAATTACTTGACTTATAATCAGCACACTTAGGTATCAGAAAAGCCAAATACATTATAAATTTGCCCATATGTGTGGGAGGGGGAGAAGGGACTCGGCTTTCATGTCTTGCTGTTTTATTCTCTGCATGTGCCCTAAGCCTGGAACACAGGTACTAAGGAGAGGTCATTGGCAGTTGAAGGAGAGCTCCTCCCTGTGGATAGGAGAAAAGGACTTTACTCTTTGGAATTACCTTTTGTGTTGATGTTTTCAGCACCTTTTGTTACTCCCTCTATAAAAATTGAATTACCTATTGATGTATTTTCCTACTACTTACAACATCAGAATGTTCGTTGGCATACATTGTAGACTTTTTAGTAGAGCACTTTGAGGAACCTAAATGCCAATCAGTCTGAAAAATGCAGTTTTCAGAAGAATGAATATCCCATGGCTACTTCTAAGTACTAAGGAACTTTAAATTACCTCATTGCTCATTTAAGTGAGATCATTGTTGATTTATCAAACTTTATTTTCCCCCAACAGATCACCTTATAAGTTTTAGTATAGTTTAAAAATGCTCCCAAGTTGATTTGTAAAAAGTATATATATATTAATGGCAACTAACTTTGTGAAGCGCATACTCATTCCTATTCTCCAAACTATTTCATAATAAATTGCTCTAAGAATAGATGTATTTTAAAACAGTTAAGTTTCTACTATTTATAGGAATTGACAGTCACCTAAAGTACAAGTGATTATAAACTTCCTTCTGGGATGTAATTCTGAAAGGGTAAGAAACTTATTTTCTGCATTGAATTAGACAGCGGTCATGGGTGTTATGCTTTGGATTCAGATTGTTTTGATTCAAATCCTGGATCTGCTACTTAGTAGCTGTGTGACCTGAGGCAAGTCTCTTAACATCTCTGTGTTTGTGTTGCTTGACCTTTAAAACTTGGAGACTAGTAGGACCTATGTCATAGGAGTTAATCTGTTAACAGATTAACGCGTATAAAGTGTTTAGCCCATAAATGTTAGGTGCTATTATTATAATATCTTCATCATTATGATCACAATGATGATGATCATCTTCAACTACCATATTTTTATAATTCTTTACAATACCATATACCTTGTTTATATAAATATACTCAGTTCATCTTCGTTACATATATTTTTGTGACTGTCTCATTTTCTGATAACTTTTAAGGTTGTTCTGTCTTTTCTCTCAAGCTCTGAATTTCCTGTATTCTGTTTAGTTGTGAGATTGTGTATCAAATCATGTGTCAGATGACACAGCGTGGATGTCACTTATGGTATCTATAACAGAAATCTAGATCTACACTTGAGTTATTAGAGCCCCACAGAATCCAAGTGTACAATGCCTCAAATCTCTTACAAGACTAGGTACAGGGGCCCCAATAAACTCCATAAATAAATATCAGGTAAGACCAAGGAGTAAACAATGTTAGGATCTAATATTAGGTGGAAATTCGGCAAGAATAGCATATTGTTAAATCTCAGGTTAATAATAAGATAATGTAAGATACTTTTGTAATTATTAGACACAAAGTAATGAGTGATTTTAAAACAAATATGCTAGAATTTATACATTGGAATACATCCTACTTTTGATCAAAGTATCTTTGGATTCTTGTTATGGAATTACCTTTAAAAACAGTATATAAATTTTTTCTCCTATAGTAGTTTATTACTTTTTAGACATTATCTTATAGTAGCTTGCTTTAGATTAAAAGTCTTATTACCTAAGACTGGTCACTTGGACTTGCTTCAAAATGACTTTTGATGGTATCTCTAAATTAAATGCATCCTGGAAGTATATTTTCATTATAATTCGCTTTGTTAACAGCCAAGTGCTAGTTAAGTTTAGATATTGTCATTCAAAAAATGTATTGCAAACTTTATGGACATTTCCTAATGAAGAGAAACAATTGCTTTGAGCAACAGAAGCACAATTATAAGTTTATTATGAAATACCTGTAAAGATGACAGTTTTGAAGAGGATCACACTTATATGGTTATGGAAATTATGGCATAGTGTAAAAAATTCATCACAATGATTTTATGTTTACATTTTATTTACACGTTTGTAAGGCATGCGGAAATCTTAAATTGTGACAGTCATAAATAGTTTTGCAGTTCCTTGGGGGTATTCATAGAAATGTTGCCAAGGGAGACTGTTGGCCAATTAAATAAAGACCTGTCCCAATCAATACACAGGTTTTTCTCTCAGATAAGGCTTAAACTATCCAAATAAAAAGAAATAGATGCATAAAACAAAAGACTAACGAGATGCACGATTCATAGTGAGTGTACAGCTGCTAAGGGTACCTGAATACCATGAGACTATTTATTCAGGCAGTGAGAAAATGCCATGAGGACAGCCCAGGGTTTCCATGCACTCTCTTGGCTTTGCCTCGCATAGGAATTGGAGACCACTTTTGGGACAAGGGCCCCTCTGTCTTGGACAGTGTTGCCTGAACATTGACAAATGTTGTCATCCTATATCAGTCATTTAATATTCCTTTCTATCCATCACCTTTTGTGGTAATGTTTGATTATGATACTGTGCAGATTTTTCAAATTTGAATATGTGTCAGTTTTGGTTCGTTATGTGTCGCTTATGGTATTCAAAGGAGGTTCCAAAAGTACCTCCTTTGCATGATATGACTAAAATTGTAATTATATATATTTTAAAATATAAAACATGTTTATGTAATTAAGTTTCAGTTAATTTTGCTAGTTAAAAAAAATTCTCCTTGGTTTCAAAGTGTATTCTAATAGCTTTTACATGCTAGTTCAATTTATTACTCGACTGTCTACGAATATTCTTGTATACTTATCACAAATGGCCTATGGTATAGCATTAAAATTCCATTTCTTGCTACAGAGAGCAGTGGAGTCTTTTTCTTAACTGCTTCATTAATATTTTATGTTTGATGCGACAATTAAAATATCCCTCAGAGCCAATTGCTACACTAGGGAAATCATGATTTTCTAGTTTTCCATTTATGTTTTAAGGGAGGAAGTAGGACTTAGTATGATAATATTCAATGCATCAATGTTGAAAGTTGTTTAAAAGGCCCTGAAATGGCACCACTCTAAAATGTATTATTATTGTTAGTGTTGTTTCACAAGAACCTGTAATTTCAGTGCGATAGAGTTACTGTATAAGTATAGGATTGCAAAACCACCAGGGAAGGGTGTTAGCCATTTAGCATGCTGCTATATGTTGTTTGTCAAAATTTAAAAACACCTCTGTGACTCAGCAGCAATTTGGGCAATTTTGATTCCACTGATTCCTGACGCATCTGTGTAGGGCACTTCCCTAGCACAAATCCCTGCAATGCAATGAGGTCAAGAGGAGACAACAGATTATGACAGAGGTCTGGTTGTTTGAGGACCCTGCCTGAGGGTCGAATTTACAGATGTGTTAAGTGCATTATCACGGAGCAAAACATTACTCTTTCAGGTACTTCTCAGCTCCTAAGAATTTACCTTGTGGTTGTTTGAGAGTGAAATTAGCATTACGAAGTAGCTTTACTATGGAGCTTTGTGTCAGCAAAGAGTTTAAGCTTCTTTTAGCAAGAAATCTGTAAAAATTCAATTAGCTTGCTTGATGTAGAAAGTGAATATATTCTTATAGAGCTCTGAAAGATTTGTTTTCACAGCTGTATCCAGGTTGCAAGGCTTGTCAAGTTAGCTATTCTCTGTGCAGCTCCATTAGCTTTTTACTGTCTTTTAACATCAGTAACTTTCAAATTGTAAAGCCCTGGATGTCAGGGCCT
Source organism: Pteropus vampyrus (assembly GCF_000151845.1). Classification (NCBI taxonomy): domain Eukaryota; kingdom Metazoa; phylum Chordata; class Mammalia; order Chiroptera; family Pteropodidae; genus Pteropus; species Pteropus vampyrus. The sequence goes on along the minus strand of NW_011889361.1, from coordinate 302,035 downwards.
TCTATGACTTGTTTAGTATTCAGACCATTTCAAGACTCCTGCATATAATGATTTAATACACATTTCTTTGTGATGATGATGATTCCATGGTGATTCCATGGTGATACAGGCTTATCGATATTGTAGATCAATGACGTTCACAGGCATGTAAGGCAGCATCTTTCTGATTAAAAGAGATCAAAGCAAGCAGGACTGTGGACAGATTTTACATACTTAGAGCATTTATTCCATCACATTTTTCTTGTGTCCCTTTATGGCCAGGCGTTAACCATAGTGGGAAAGACTGCTTGCTAATTCCTTGCTCGTGGGATAAAGACATGGTTTGAAGATTTCTGCTAAGTTCAGTGGGTTCTCAGCCCTGAAACTGGGCTTTACTTCGATATAATCAGGGAGTTCTCCCATAGGTTGCTTCAAGGAGCTAAGTCAGAGCAGTAGATCGTTATTCAAGACATACTAAATTCATTTATTTACCACCTATGTTGCATGTGAGGCATTAAGAAGGTTGAGGTGCACAAGAAAAAATTGATGCTGCCTTCAAAGAATGAATTCTCTGAAATCCAACATCTCAAAGGCTTATAGAAACACTCCACAGGGCATCTCATCCAGTCTAAGGCTAGTTGAGTAAGGCTTTCTGGAGGAGTGACTCTTGAGTTGACACAGAAAGATTATCTAAAGATGGTGTGGATAGGTTAGGAAACATTGACACATAGAAGCAGCAGACTGTGTGTAGGACTGGCAATAAGTGAGCATGGCACTGTGCATGGCAATCTTCAAAAAGATTTCAGAGAAGTTCCCTGTGACTGGAGCATAAGATGTGTGACCGAGTTTTGGGGGAGACGGATCTGACACTCTAGTAAGGGCTAGATCATAGGGGCTTCCTGAGCTTCATTTGGGCTTTACCATATTGCAAATGAAAAGCCATAGATTTCAAGCAGGGGAGTGACATGACCAGTTCAAAGTTGTTACAGTTTTGCAAAAGAAATGAACTGAAAGCATGGCAGTGGAGATAGAGACAAAGAGATGGATTTAAAAGATATTTAGAAGATAAAATTGACAGGTTTGGGAGTTCGATAGGGAAGGTGAAGAAGAGGAGAGAGAATCAAGGACAATGTCTAGATTTGCTGGCTTGGGTAACGGTGGATAGTGGTAATGCTTTCTGAGCGAGGAGATTCAGTTGGAGAAGGCTTGGGGTGTGGGTGAAGACCTGTGCACACCCTCTGGTTCTCTTTAAAATAAAAAAGGAAATGATACATATGGCTCAATGGCAGGTAATATGGTTATTTGAAAAAAATATTAAAGCGATCTAGAGCTTGGTCTTAGGGAAGAGATATTAAGATGTCTGAGGTGACAGAATCATAAATACTTCCCTCACACTCTTCTGTAAAGTCCAGAGTGACATCTAGGGAAGAATTTATAGTGCCTATCTGTTTGGCATTATTGTGGAACAGAGTCACCCAAGAGTGTGTCTAGAACAAGCAGCTGTACCCCAGGGACAGCACTGGTTAAAGTCTACTTAGAAATTCTACTTAGAAACTTCCTACTACCGTCCCCTCCAAACCCACCAGCTGATATCTGAAGTGCCTCTACCCCACTAATAACTTCACTCCTTTAAACTACGGTTTTTACACATCTGATTTCTGTGATCGTAGACATTCAAGAAGTAGGTATGAAAATCTGCTGGGGCTTCTTTTATCTGCAGTGATGGAGTAAATAAAAGTACACCTATATCATGAAATACTTTTATGTGTTCTGAAAAAGATTCTTATTACCCTCGAAAAGATTATGCATCATTGTTTAATGTTAAAACTTTGAGTCTCTTAAATTACAGGGGTCCCCAACCGGTATCGGTCTGTGGCCTGTTAGGAACTGGGCTGCACAGCAGGAGGTGAGCAGCGGCAAGTGAGCAAAACTTCATCTGTTTTTGCAGTTGCCGTCCAGCACTAGCATCACTGCCTCAGCTCTACTTCAGATCATCAGGCATTAGATTCTCATAGGAGCACTGGTGCTCAAAGGCGGGGGACCACTGTGGTAAAACTCACAGAGCTTTTTTTCTTAGCACTGCTTACAGAGGCACAGTCATCTTCTACCCAACTTCACACTTCCCCCCGCCACCACCAAATGCTTAGTGAAGTTCTTCAAAAAGGGAGCTAAGAATTTCATCTGGTACCAGTCAGACCAATATGTGAAAATTAAGCTTAATAGGCATAATCTTTGAGGTGCTAACACTGTGTGTAAAGGAGATTCAAAGGCCAGACCTTGGACCCCAGTATTGGTCATGGGAGCAACAAGAAAATGAAGCCCTTTCTGGCAGGGATTAGAGACCCCAGTTCTAGAGGGAGCCGACGCTACATAGGAAATTCTTTTTACACATTTTATTTATTTTAAACATCTGTATGAACTCTGGAAGATAAAACAACAACAACAAAGCTTTACTTTTTCAACCAAAATCCCTTGCTATACTTTAGATTAGGGATCAGCAAGCAAACTTTTTCTATAAAAGGCTAGGTAGTAAATATTTTCAATATTATAGGCAACGTGGTCTCTGACATTGTGGGAAAGCAGCCATAGATGATATGCAAACAATGGGCATGGCTTTGTTCCAAAAAAACCTTATTTATGGGCACTAAAATATGAAATTCATATAATTTTCACACATCACAAGATATTTTTAATAAAATTATATTGCGATAAGTTTCAAAATATGTAGCTATAAAATTAGTTTAAAATAAAGATCCAGAAAAACTTTTCAAGGCTCATATATAATTAATTTTATTGTATTCAGTAACTGAGTAATTTTTAAAGGCAGTGAGACTCTGACACATGCAAAATGGATTTTTCAGAAGAGAAAAATACTGCAATAGCTTAACAACTGTTAGATAATTTCTCAGAATAGTTTTTGATTAACAGGAATCTATTTATAATGTCTTTTTTTTTTTTTTTTTGCATACACATCTTTTGATACCTCTTACCCATCTTTTGATATCTAGCACCTGTCTGAGTAACTGGTGCATAGTAGGCCTTTAAAATATACTTGTCGAATTAAATAAAACTTGACTAATTCAGTTTATGGCTATCCTTCTAAAATTTAATTTTTGATGGAAATGTAAAAATTTCCTTATAAATGTGGAATTTAAAAAATTTTCCATTTGGTATTCTGCCTAATATGGCTAATTTTGAATAAATATATTAATTGTTTTACTATGTGTTCTGAAGTGTAACATCAATAGGAAAATTTCTTTCTTTTGCTTTCTTATGTAGTTCACGGGACTTTCTAGGAAAATTCAAGCTTAAGATAGTACACTATTATTTTTCTTCAGAAGATCAACGATAGCTAAACTTGCTACAGATAGGCTTTTCCCTTTGAAATATTGTTCTTTTTAAATCTCATGTGAATATTCAGGTTGCCTGACAGTTTATTTTAAAGCCAGAATATTAAAATGATTATTTCCAAAATTTCTCCCTAAATATATGTGCCACAATTTAGTATTTTAAAAGAAGGAATTTTTAATTAATTTTTTTTCTTGGGCCTCTGAATACATTTTTTCAATAAAGTGATGTTACCAAAAGAACTACTTTTCAACTCAAAGATAGGGTTGGCTTCTGAAAACTCATACTAGCCTCTTTTCTATCCCCCTTTCACCTGGTACCTAATAGGGTTACTCTCTTCTACTCATAAATATCAACATATTGCTTGTATATATCTACTGTGAATGAAAGTGTACAAAGCAAATCTCCCATGGATTAATTAGATTGTGGAGTTTACTTGAATCAAATCATTAATACAGTTAGACATTACATATTTATGTAAATCAGTTTATTCAGAGAATTCAAAAGCATGCCAGTACCAAACATCTCAATAGAAACAGCTCAGCTGCACAAAACTTAACCCAGACTGCACTTCTTACCCTGATTTGTTCCATCACGTACCAGCCATGACCGTTCATTGTTTCCTCAGACCTACTGAGCCAGGCTTTCTGTTGAGTTTGTGCATCCATTCTTCTTACCTTAGTAAATTCACCCCCTCTGTTGCATTCAGCCCCTTTCATGTTCCTCTCACTGCCACCCACCCTCCTTGATGATCGATCACTAATTCATCATTCATGTCATCTATGTTTACTCTAATTCTCTTTCTTAAGGCTGAAGGACAAGGCAGAGAGTCACTTGACAGATGGTTCTTCACCTTTATGTTTGACATTTTGTGTATTCGTCTTGGATTTTCCCAGTGCTTTGGTTTTTACAATTTTTTTTAAAACAATACTTTTATCAGTGAATTCTAATTTCGAAATGAATCTTCCATGGAACTGCAATACGTACAAATAAAAGTGACAATAAAAGACAATAACCCTTCTATAAATACAAAGATATAGTTAGCCTCCTGCCCCAAAGTAAGGACCGAAATGATTATATAACATATGTGTGCTATTTTCTTGGTCCTATGTACTTGCATTTTTCACAATGTTAAGTTTCTGAAATTGCTGCCAAAAGAAACTTGACAGCTATCAGACCCAGGGATACATTGTAATATGGGATTTAGCGGTACATAGACGGCATATGTTCCTGTGACCTAAATTGAAATATTTGCATTGGTTGTACCCCATGAGGTTGCTTTTTAAATTAAATTTAGTTTCTTGCTTGAAATTTTTGAGAAAGATTACTCTGTGATCTAGTTTTAAAAGAAAAGGTTAATATTAAGTCTGAAATTCGTCTGGCATACCAAGCACAGTAATTAAAGGAGAGGTTGTCCATGCTCAGTGCTTCACTACGCTTTGAAATTATACTGCCTGTCCTGCAGGTGAAGGTGTTAAGGATATAGCTTGTCACTGCAAGTCATAGCTGTGAATGGCCAAGAGTGATTCCAAAGCATATTTTTGATCTGAACCTGGAGAAGGCTTAGAA
>NW_011889361.1:284378-296360 GCF_000151845.1 Pteropus vampyrus | reverse complement strand
GATATTTTACATTTTATATAAAATAGGGATATATATACATATATATCCCTATTTTTTATAAGGAATTGGCTCACTGATTATAAAGGCTGACAAGTCCCAAAATCTGCAGGTGGGCAGCTAGGCTAGAGACCCAGGAGAGCTGATGTTCACGTTTGATTCTGAAGGCAGCTTGCTGGAGAATTCTCTCTCGCTTGGGGGTGCCAGCGTTTTTGTTCTTTTCATGCCTCCAGTTGATTGGATGAGACTCACTCGTTATGGAAGGCAATCTACTTTACCTATATTTCACTGATTTAAATGTAAATCTCATCCAAAAACTTACAAGTTGGCATATAAAATTAAACCATCATACTCTGTAAGCATTTTTCTATGTATTAATGGACAGCTAATAATGCCAGACATAGAGTAGCTCTTTAATATATGGTAAACACTGTTATTGACATTATTAATATAATTATACTTTTTCATCTTTATCTCAGGCTCCAGGAAAGTACTTCTCCTTTCTAAATTTAAGCCTCATCTTTTGTGAACTGGACCCAGTGCCCTCTCTAAAGTATGGAGATTACACTCCCACAAATGTCCTTGCCCAATCTCACATCTGCAGCCTTTGCTTTGCTATTAGCTTTCATGTCCAACTTTTAAACTTACCTTAAGTAGTCAGAATATCACCTTTGTTCATTTCCCCCTCTGTGTACATTGTCATGGTACATAAACAACATGGAGACAATGCAGAGTATGTCAAGTGACATGATATGGAAACTGTCGAGGAGGGTCAAAATAAAAAGGACCGTTTGCTCTTGAGTAGACTGAAGAATGACTTTCCATTTATAAAATGTTGATCATCTGCGCTAAGAACAAATCAAATGAAGGTCTGACATTGGGAAGAATGTTTTGGTAGTGAAGGGTATTAAAAATGAAAATATTTTATTGAGGAGAATGAAAGAATCTTGGTTGGAAGTTTTAGTATTGCTGGCTTTAAGTTGTGACTCAGAAAGGGACATCGATGTTATGAAAGGATGGTCCCTGAACAAATATAGACACCCTCACATTTTCATTGCATTTACCACAGATTTGAAAAATGTTTTGACTTTTTTTTGGCTCGTAATATATTTGACCAGGAGTAATAGTTGAGCTACACCTATCTGCAATGATATCAGTGCCCTAACATATGTTATAAACATATCCTGTTTGAGTAATTATTAGTTAACATTAATTTGTTCAGTTTTTACACTGTTCCAAGCACTGCACGGGACAATGGAGATATACCTACATTGTCCACCAGAAGTTAGAGTTATGAAGGGAATAAACTAGCAAACAAAGTGTAATGTGGTAACATTAACTTAATGATTTAAAAAGTAATCAAGTGACAATTATGTGCTATGCTCTGTGGTGGGTACTGGGAATGCAGTAGTGAAAGCAAATCTGTATGATGTTTGTCCTTGTGGAGTTTACAGTCTAGTGTGTTTGGAGTCATGATTGGCAGACAAGAGACAATTTGTGGTAACAGTCAGTTGGAAGAAGTACAGGAGAGAAAGGAGCACATGGGAGGAAAACTAAACCTAGATTGTAGAGAGACTCACATATGTAATTTATATTAAACCATTTTAATGTATTTGAGATTTCTTGGAAATAGAGGTCAGGTTTTATTTCAAAGAAGTTATTAAATTTTCTTCAGTGTGACCTGGCATTTTGTTGATATTGGTACAAAACCAAAAAATGCGGTACCAAATCATGAGAATAGGACAGTTCTTTTAAAAATTAAGAGCCACGTTTTTATTCAATGGTTTATCTAGTGAGAGCTCCTGCAGAGTTCAGAAGGAAGAGAATCTGGCTGATGTTTCCTTTAAAGTTCATTTTCATAAAGTGCATATGGAAGCAAGAGATCATGACATTTGGAGGTCACGATAATTCTTAAGTGCCTGTAAAAATGATTTTCACTACACAATCATGAATTGTGTTATGATTTCTATTTTTAATGATCTGATTGCAAAAGTGACCATTGTGAACTCCTAAAGTGCTATCAGGATCAGTTAATGATTCAGTGATTCATTATTGGGTCTTTTACTGTTGAGGGAAAAAAAAAGCAACGTAGGATACTTTGTGGACCTCTATTTACCTATCTGTTGCTTATGTAAAAAAAAAAAATGTAAAGATTAAATGAAGGCAAAGGGGATTTACAGTAAGGCTCTTTCAGCAGAATCTTCTTTCCTTGGCAAACTTTGACCCAATGGCTATCTACATTCTCTACCTCTGTCATGCTCCTTTTTTTCTGAGATTCGCAGTGGAGATGAGGGTTAAGCCACTGCTCTCCTCCCCTGTACCTCTTAGGAGTTTCATTGTTAGTGTCCCTCTCAGTAATATCAAGGCTCCAAGAAAAGGAAAAATAGCATTAGCATTGCTCCACAATCTCAGGAACAAAATTTGATGTGTCTACATGCACTTTTCCTTGCAAGGGGAGAAGAAATAAAGAAGATACTAAATTTACCTTTTAATGCTATAATTTGTAATTTATTTTTTAGAGGATGAAGTAATAACAATGGAAGATTTTAAAAAGGGTTAAAATGTCACCAGTAACCAAATGCCATATAGAATTTGAAGATGGAAAATAATCTGCAGCTGGGAATTCTGAATCTAGTGCCATGCTACTCTTTGAATCCTGAGAAATAGTCGAGTCACAGTAGTAAAATAGTATAACAGCAGAGAACATAATCAAGTTAGAGTGAAGAGAAAGTTGAGATACATGAGAAAAATTCTGGATTTGACCCATCATTTATCTGGTTAGATGATTCCAATTAGAACCCTAGAGACCAACTTTATTGCAACTGAACTTAAAAAATCAACTTTGTCTTCCTAATGCATCACATTTCAGTGTTACCCCTGGAGCATTAGTTTTTAATCATCTTCATCTTAAAACATTTCCAAGGTCACCACCAACTTCCATCATCATTCCATCTGGCAGCAAAATAAACATAAATAGACATCCTCAAATAAGCAATTTTAGATAGAAGTATACTACATTTTTTTTTTTTAAACTTTGGGAAAAGTTGTCTCAAAGCAGTTACAGGAAAGTAGGTGTCAGAGAGGACTTAATGAGTAGTGAGACATTTTGTGCACATAATGAGGGATCATTAAGTCATTTGGATGTTGAAGGGCGTGAGAGTCTAGCATGTGCTTCTCTTGTGGCAGCTTATACCTAACAGGTCCCCAACTCCACAACCAAGAGCTTCCCAGATGATTTCTGTCCCCACGAGAGAAGTGTCATCTCTATGCTACAAGAAACACTTTTCACTATGAGAAAAATCAAGTAGCTTTGATTCCAGATGTTGAGTTAATTTCAGAATGAAAACCATGGCTTGGCAAAGATGTGGGTATTTCATTGCCAAAGGACGGAGAAGCCCATTAGAGAGTTTACTTTGGGACCTAACGATGGTGTCCTAACAAAGCAGATGAACAAAGAGCTTCAATAAGGGATTCAGAGTTCTGGAAAAGAGGAAGAGATATCAAATAAATGGGATAGTTATAAAACCAATACCAGGAAATTTAAACCAACATATCATGTGGGCGATATCTTTATTTCACTTATGTGAAGTATGTTTTATTCCTACTTTAGAAAGATGAAGAGGCAGAAATTATTTTCCTTCTTTCAGCTACCACTGTACATACTTGAAACTACTCTGCTCTGCTCTCTAGCGTGTCATTGTCTAAAATAACAGTAATAGTGGTGAGGTTCTGACAGTCACAGCAGTTTTTCTCTGTAAGCCTTTACAAACGCTAGCCAATAACCCAGCGGCATTACTACCGTAAAATTTTAAGGCCAGTCCCTTTTCCCTCTTCCTTATTTTCTTGGTTTCGAATATATTTCTTACTGCCAATGGAAATAAAAATCAGAATTAGAGAGCAATAGTATTGCCTGTCTTTCTTGTTTATAAAGTGCTCCTAAAAGTTAACTCATACAGGACACAGCCTCCTTTTTTTTTTAATTTTGATCTATTTATTTTTTAAATTAATTTCAAGTATACAGTACATTGGTTAGACATTTATATAGTTTATAAAACGATCCCCCTAATTCCTCCCTCTCTCCTCTGGTTTTCCACCTAGCCAATATATTAATGCTAACTACATTCTCTATGCTGTGCTCCCATCCCCGTGACCATGTATCAACTACCAATTTGTACTTCATTAACCTTTCACCCTATTCTCCCAGCCCCCCAACCCCCCTTCCCTCTGTCCATCACCAAATTGTCCACTATATTTGTGAGTCTGTTTTTGATTAGTTTTTTCTTTTCCTTAGATTCCACATATAAGTGAAATCATATGGTATTTATCTTTCTCTGACTGACTTATTTCACTCAGCATAATAACCTCTAGGTCCATCCATGTTGTTGCAAATGGTAGGATTTCACTTTTTTAATGGCTCAGTAATTCCATTGTATATATGAACCATAACTTCTTTATCCAATCGTCTGTTGGTGGGCATTTAGGTTACTTCCATATCTTGGCGATTGTAAATTGTGCTGCCATGAATATTGGAGTGTATACATCTTTATGAATTATTGTTTTGGTCTTCTTTGGATAAATACCCAGAAGTGCAATTGCTGGGTCAAAAGGTATGTCCATTTTTAATTTTTCGAGAAGCCTCTAGACTGTTTTTCATAGCAGCTGTACCAGTTTGCAGTCTCAACAATGTATGAGGGTTCTCTTTTCTCTGCGTCCTTGCCAGCACTTGTTGTTCTTTGATTTATTGATAACAGCCATTCCAACAGATGTGAGGTGATATCTCATTGTAGTTTTAATTTGCATTTCGCTGATGATTAGTGACCTTGAGCATCTTTTCATATGTCTATTTGCCATGTATATTTCCTCTTTTGAGAAGTATCTGTTCAGGTCTTCTGCCCATTTTTTAATTCGATTGTTTGTTTTCGTTGTTGAGTTGTATGAGTTCTTTCTATATTTTGGATATTAACCCCTTATCAGATGTATCATTAGCGAATATCTTCTCCTAATCAGTCGGTTGTCTTTTGTTTTGTTGAGTTTCCTTTGCTGTACAAAACCTTTTTAGTTTAATGTAGTCCCATTTGTTTATTTTTTCTTTTGTTTCCCTTGCCCAGGGAGATATATCTGAAAAGAAATTACCGTTAGTAATATCGGAATGTTTATTGCCTATGTTTTCTTCTAGAAGTATTAGGGTTTTGGGTCTTACATTTCAATTTTTAATCCATTTTGAATCTATTCTTGTATATGGTGTAAGAAGGTGGTCTAGTTTCTTTCTTTCTTTCTTTTTTTGCATGTATCTGTTCAATTTTCCCAGCATCGTTTATCAAAGAGACTCTCTTTACCCCATTGTATATTCTTATCTCCTTTGTCATATATTAAGTGAATATATAGGTGTGGATTTATTTCTGGGGTCTCTATTCTGTTCCATTAATTAATGTATCTTTTTTATGCCAGTACCATGCTGTTTTGATTACTATAGCCTTGTAGTATAGTTTGATATCAGGCAGTGTGATACCTCCAACTTTGTTCTCTCTCAAGATTGCCATGACTATTTGGGGTCTTTTATGGTTCCATATAAAGTTTAGGATTATTTGTTCTAGCTCTATGAAAAATGCCTTTGGTATTTTAATAGGGATTGCATTGAATCTATAGAATGCTTTGGGTAGTATGACCATTTTAATGATGTTGATTCTTCCTACCCATGAGTAAGGTATATACTTCCATTTATTTGTATCTTCTTCAATTTATTTTTTCAATGACTTATAATTTTCTGAGAACAGGTCTTTTACCTCTTTGGTTAATTTGATTCCCAGGTATTGTTTTCAATGCAATTATAAATGGGATTGTTTTCTTAATTTCTCTTTCTGAAAGTTCATCATTGGTGTATAAAAATGTCACTGACTTCTGAATGTTTATTTTGTAACCTGCTACTTTCCTGAATTCATTGATCAGTTCTAACCATTTTTGGTGGAATCTTTAGGGTTCTTTATAGTATCATGTCATCAGCAAATAATGAGAGTTTTACTTCTTCCTTTCCAATTTGGATGCCTTTTATTTCTCTTTCTTTTCTTATGACTGTGGGTAAGACTTCTAATACAGTGTCGAAGAGGAGTGGTGAAAGTGGGCATCCCTGTCTTATTTCTGGCATCCTTATCTTGTTCCTGATCTTAAGGAAAATGCTTTTACCCTTTCCTCATTGAGCATGGTTAGCTGTAGGTTTGTCATATATGGCCTTTATTAGTTGAGTTATGTTCCGTCTATTCCCACTTTGCTGAGAGTTTTTATCATAAATGGATGCTGGATTTTGTCGAACACTTTTTCTGCATCTATTGTTATGATCATATGGTTTTTATCTTTCAATTTGTACATGTGGTGTATCACATTAATTGATTTGCAGATATTTTACCAACCTTGTATCCCAGGAATAAATCCAACTTGATCATGGTGTATGATATTTTTAATGTATTGCTGAATTCATTTTGCTAATATTTTGTTGAGGATTTTTACATCAATGTTCATAAGAGCTATCAGCCTATAGTTTTCTTTTTTTGTAATGTCTTTGTCTGGTTTTAGAATCAAGGTAATGGTAGCCTCATAAAAGGAGTTAGGAAGCCTTCCTTCTTGAATTTTTTGGAATAGTTTGAGAAGAATAGGTGTTAATTCTTCTTTGAATGTTTGGTAAAATTCCCCTATGAAGCTATCTGTTCCAGAACTTTGGTTTTTTGGGAGGTTTTTGATCACTGATTCTATTTCATTGGTGGTAATCGGTTGTTTCAGATTTTCTGTTTCTTCTTGACTCAGTCTTGGGAGATTGTATGTTCTAGGAATGAGGATACAGCCATCTTAGAGGGAAGTTATTCACTCTATCTTTCTAGTCACTTGTTCTAGCTACAGTCACTTTTGTGGCTTTTATTAGTGGCTTCATGCCCAGATAGAATAAAAACTAAAATCATGGAAGAACACTCTGAGGGTGCTTTTCTAAAGTACATGGGTGTGGGCTATAAAATCGCCATGCTTTGTTTCTTCTCTGGTATCTGTTGAGATGGGTGGGATGTTTTTGTAGTGTTGCTTGTTCCTCAATTGTTTGAGTCCCTGAAATCTAAGTCGTGTGAGTGAATTAGGTATAGCCATTAGAAGTGGCCTTTCCATGCCAATGGTATTCACTCCTCATTTTCTTGACAATACTATTGCCATTACCACTTTTTCTGAATTCATAGTAGTTCCAGCAATTAAGTGTGTTGCTTCTGGAGGACAGATAATAAACAATTTACACAACTCTTGTTGTATGTCTCCAATTCTTAGACCCTCTCTCGTGGGCTATGCAGTCTTAATCACTTGTCACCCACTTAGGCGCTAACATATCTGAAAAGGCTTAGAGTGTCGAAGTCAACATGATAATTTGCATTTCACCTGTTCTAAGAGTGAAAAATCAATGTTTGAGAATACTTTCCAAAATTGACATTGACAGCTGATTTCTGTATATCTTTTTTTTTTAAATTACCAGCCTTATTTAGATATCATTCACATACCAAACAATTCACCCATTTAAAGTATACAGTTCAGTGGTTTTTAATATATTCACAGAGATGTATCACTACAATCAATTTTAGAGCACTTTGCCACCCAAAAAGAAAGTCGGTACTCATAAGCAATTATTCCTCCATTTCCTCATACTCCCCCACCTAGGCAACTGCTAACCTACTTTCCCTCTCTATAGATTTGCCATTTCTGACTTTCATATAAATGAAACAATGTGGTCTTTTGTGACTGACTTCTTTTCCTTAGCATAACGTTTTCAAGATTCATCCATGTCGTTTCATGAATCTGTACATCATTCTTTTTTATTGCTGAATAATATTCTATTTGTAGGTATATGCATTTTCCATTCAGCAGTTGATAGATATTTGGGTTGTTTCTACTTTTTAACTATTATAAAAATGCTTCTATGAACATTTGTGTACAGTTTTTGTATGGGCATACATTTTCATTTCTCTTGGGCATATACCAAAGAGTGGAATTGCAAGGTCATATGATAATTTTATATTTAATGTTTTGAGAAACTTTCAGACTGTTTTCCAATGTGGCTGCATCATTTTACATTCCCACCAGCAGGGTATGAGGGTTACAATTTCTCTACATCTTTGTTAACACTTATTATTATGTCTTTTTGATTTCAGCACAAGCAACAATAGAAAAAGATAAACATACACCCAATAAGCACATGAAAGGATGGTAATGGTATTGAACATCCTTTCATGTGCTTATTGGGTATTTGTTTATCTTCCTCTATGGAGAAATGTCTATTCAGATCATTTTGCCATTTTTAAATTGGGTTATTCATCTTTTTATTATTGTGTTATGAGTCCCTTACATATTCTATATACAAGTCCCTTATCAGATATATTACTTCTAAAATTTTTCTCCCATTCTTAGAGTTATTTTTCCAATTTCTTTGTGTCCTTTGAAACATAAAAGTTTTAAATTTCGGTTATCTCAAGGTATCTGTGTTTTTTTTTCTATTGTCTCATATCTAAGTGTATGCTAATTTTTTAAATTAAGTTTATTGGGGTAACATTGGTTAATACAATTATATAATTTTCAGGTATACATTATCATTTGACATCTGTATATTTTATTGTCCAGTTTCCTTCAGCTACCACATATTTGACACCCTTTACCTACTTCACGCTCCCCCTATTGCCCTATCTTTGACCCTCTTTACCCCGTCTACCTCTCCCACTAATTTTTAAAAAATTCATCCTAAATGACAAACATGATACAAGTGTAGGATTTGACATCATAGCCTAGGTTTTTAAAAAAATTCTAACTGCCTTGGACAACTTACTGAAGTTCTCATAGCCTCAGTTACTCATTTGCAAAATAAAGATAAAGAATTGTGGAGATGTATGTGAAATACTTAGAATTTTGTAGGGCTCTAGCTATTATATTATTGTTTCAATCCCAATAATAATAAACTGTAGTGCTCTGAAAGTTAAACTGAAGCCAGATAGTTAATATGAAGCGATATAGTAACATACAATTGTAATATTTTATAGACAATGTTGAATTTGGCCCCTATGAAAACTGGTATGGTAGTCATGAGAGTTATTATTTTGAACAGGAGCTGTCCCTGAGAGATCTTAAGAAGAGCCTTTTTCAAGGTCATATGGCTGGGAAATGATAGAGACAGGGTTAAAACCTGGGGTTGTCTTTTCTTCTTAAAATCACTAGTTCAGTTTTTTCAGTAACAGATTTATAGTGGCAGTCAGGTGACTGGGACTTTATGGTCTTTAAGCTGAAGTATTACCTCAGACAACTATATCAAGAAAGAAAAAACAATATTATGGAAAATTATTATTCCTAGTGATCATTATATGAGAATTATGGAGTTAGAACATGTTTGACCAGAAAGTTTATGTTCATAGATAGCCATGTCAAGTATGTGTGTCTTAAAAAAAAAGTCCTTATTTCTAGTTATACATGCTAATTGTTAAACATTAAAGAATATAGATAAGCAAAAAAGAAAATATATTTTTAGATATTTCTTAATATGCTCACATTCCTAATGTTTATATTAAAAACATCTCATAAAATGGGCAGATAGATTTCTTAATTTATCATTTGGAATTATTAGGCATGATGTTAAATTAATTTACATAAAGATGCCTGTGTTTTTAGATTCTGCGCCTCCAGAAGATTTGTAGAATTAGTTCGTGGTCTTCTTTTGAGCAGCAAATAATTATCTTTCCAAATCTTCTGAAATTCATTGACTATATTTCCTTTACTATTTACTTATCTGGAGAAAGAGAAAGAACTCTTATAATTTTCTTGGTAAAATTAGAGCCTCATGAGGAATTAACTCTCAAACACGAAAATGGCTGATCTTTAGCAGGCATGTACTTCCTAAAGTTGATTAAGCTGATTGAAGTGGTTATTGCTTATAAATTTACTATTTTATGGAGAAGCATCAAACACTGTTTAAATACCTTGTAGAAAGAAGGAACAGGACTCACTAACCTGACTCTGACCCTGGTGCTGTGACTTTGGGGTGCATTCATGAAGCCTACAAGTTTTACAGTGGACTTTGGGAGCTAGATACCACTTTCAAGTTTTATTTTTACTAAAATTCATTGAGAAAAATACATGTGACTGTAAGATAACAGTGAATTCAAGTTAATGAAGCCACTGTGACATTTGAAGTGTTATTTGAGTTTTTCTTTTTAAATCCTTACAGAAATTAAATGACTTCTCGTCTCAAGTCAATCTTTCCCATCATAGCCATTTATCAAAATAACTAAAACAAAGTGGTAGAGTTATGTTGAGGGGGTTTGAGATTTATTGTCACAATCTGTTCAAATGATTCCCCCTCTTTTCTCTGCTTGAACTTCAACATTTTCTTTAGTTAGGACTGTCCAGATTTTCTTTTACTGTTTCAAACTCATTGGATAACGAGCAAATCTGTAGTGTATTTAAATTTGTCTATACAAAGTAGTTTTGAGGAATTTCCATTTAGTTCCTCGAGTATTAATTGTTTTGCGCAAAAAGGAAAACAGCTATTCATCTTTGAGTGTATGAATTTGTTAGTATTTGGAAGAAATGTCATGCAGGCAGTGGTTTGAATTTGCTATTTTATTTTATTATTTTATTTTATTTTATTTTACTTGGCTGGTCAAATAAAAAGTAATGTTAAATACTGTGGAAGCACAATAGTGTAAACAAAATCATTTTAAACTAAAAAGATTTGATACCTGGTCTTCATCTTAAATCCCAGTAGATGAAAATGTCAGATGCCTCTGTTGAATGAATAAAAGCCAAATGTCAAATGAAAAAATGATTATAAAAATCAGGCTGTAAGAGTGGCAATAATTGGAAAATTCTTTTCATTATAAGGAATTATAAGTTATTCTATACAAAAATTGGAAGTTTTGTCCTAAGAAATTAAAATAATTAAAGTTACATCTTTGTGTATGCGTGTGTATTTTTTAAAAAATCAAGTGATAGCATTTTTCATTAATAAAACCTGAAGCCTCTTATAGTTAAATGAACCGAAAAGCATATCTGGGCTACTAGATTTTTATTTTCAAAGTTAGTTTGAAATTTATAAATTATAAAAAATTTATACCTTAGGGATCTCTGTCTACTGCCCCATAATTAAAGATTAGCTAGTTTCTGTTAGAAATAGCCAGAACTTTGGAAACTGTCATAATTTCTAAGTAGACCAATTTATAAGTCCATTGTCAAGATAGAGTGACTAGTTATGAATGAGGGAGAAAGACAAGATCAGTTAGAGGTGAGAGGAAGAGATAGTGGGAAGCAATGTGAGGAAGAGGAAAAATAGGGTTTATTGCTTTTGGTTTTTCCAGCCATAACAGCTTAGCTTCATGAATCATTTCTAATGGAAGAAATACTCAAGTAGGAATCCTGATGGGACATTCTTAAATTCTATCCAAGTATTTTTTTCTTATTTATTTTTATGTTTATTTTTTAATTTATTTAAATTAGTTTCAAGTATACGGTACATTGGTTAGACATCTATATAGTTCATAAAATGATCCCCCCAATTTCTCCCTCCCTCTTCTGGCCCTCCACCTAGCCAACATATTAACTGCATTACCTATACCTTGCTCCCCATCCCCGTGACCATCTATCAACTACTAATTTGTACTTCTTTAACCCTTCTCCCAGCCCCTGAAATCCCTCCCCTCTGTCCATCACCAAATCACCCACTATATTTGTGAGTCTGTTTTCGATTAGTTCTTTTCGTTCCTTGGATTCTGCATATAAGTGAAATCATATAGTGTTTATCTTTCACTGTCTGACTTATTTCACTCAGCATCATAACCTCTAGGTCCATTTGTGTTGTTGCAGATGGCTGAGTAGTATTCCATTGAATATATGAACCATAATTTCTTTATCCAATCATCTGTTGATGGGCATTTAGGTTGCTTTCATATCTTGGCTATTGTAAATTGTGCTGCAATGAATATTGGG
>NW_011889361.1:271392-283438 GCF_000151845.1 Pteropus vampyrus | reverse complement strand
TATTAAGAGATAAGAGTATAGTTTCCTTTTTACAAAATCTTCTATAGGCCCCTTTCTTTCTGTCCCCAATGCCGTTACCCTGTTCCAAGTCTTTCCACTATCAGGCAGTGGTGATGTGCTGTGTTGGCCTTTTCTGGCTGAACTGATATATTTTGAGGAAGTTTGTAAGCTGGTTGTTAAGCACAACTGGTATTAAAAATCACATAATTTAGAGGAAAAGAATGGCGTAGATGATAGAGGACTGTTCATCCCTCTGACTACCAAATGAAAGTTGTGACAGAAACAAGAAGCAAACAGTAAGGAAAAATCGCCTGGGATCTAGATGAACAAGCCATACAACTAGATAGAAATCCAAGAAATCACCCTGCAACAGCAGAAGGTAGGATGGGGTGAGGACTCGAGGCTGCCTGATCTCGATCTGCTGAGTGAGATGGAGGCTGCGACAGCAGCAGATGCCTTTTAAAGGGACCACATCCGTGAGCGGATTTTCACGGTGACGGAGCTGTTTGCTCTGAGCACCAGTGCCAATTTGGTTGCATGCAGGGAGCACCAGGGACTTACAAGGAGACATTGTTGGAGTGAGGGCCAAGACGAGACTCACTCTTTACAGAAGTGCCAGCAGTATCCATTGTTCTTCTGTTGAGCCCTCTCCCCTCCCAGTGTGCAGACTCAGCCTCCAGAGTTGTGATGTCATCAAACTGGATAATAGATGTCACTTTGCCCAGATGATTCCCTGAAACCCCACCTCCCCCCACTCATGGCCCCACCCAAGCCACATCCAGGTTTATCCTCAGGGAGTCAGGTGCTCCTTGCTGAGCAGCCTAGACTCACTGGAGGCAGCTGGCCTCTGTTTCTGGTGTGGCCTTTTGAGGCAGCTATAAGCACAGCATCTGTGGATTGCTTGCTGAATCTTAACAGGTGGCCCCAGAGGGGTAGAGGCTTAGGCTTAATTTGGCCTGCAGCTGAACCCCTCTCAGGACTGTGCCACTGGACACCTACTTCACAAATCCACATTAATAAGACCGGGAGACTTAGGAGCTTTGCTTAGTACATCAAAAGAGGCACAGAATGAAGCCAAAATGGGACAAAGAAGCAGAAACCATATGAGAGAACAGAACAGAGATCCAGATATAATGGAGTCAAGTAATCTAACAGATGCGGAGTTCAAAACACTGGTTATAAAGATGCTCAATGAACTTTTGGGAAGTGTAGATAAATTCAGTGAGAACTTCAACAAAGAGATAAAAAACATAAAAATGGAAATGGAAATTATAAAAGGGAACCAGTCTGAAATGAAGACCATTATCTGAGATGAGAAGTATATTAAATAGAATAAACAAAGGAATAAACAAAAGTGAATAAAGAAGAGGATCAAATGCCCTATTTAGAGGATGGGAAAGCCAAGGACACTCAATCAGAATGGCAAGGGATAAGATGCCAAGACTATAAAAATAATTTAAGGAGCATATGGGACACTATTAGAGGTCCAAATATCTGTCTGAGCAGCATACCTGAAGGAAAACAAAATGTTGAACAGCTGTTTGGAGAAATAATGATGGAAAACTTCTCTAACCTGGTGAAGGAAATGGACATACAACCCCAGGAAGCTCAGAGAATTCCAAAAACCAGGGATCCAAAGAGGCCCACACCAAGACACATCATAATTAAAATGCCAAAGGTTAAATGCAAAGAAAGAATATTAGAAGTAGCAGGAGAAAAACAGATAGTTACCTACAAGGGAACACTCATAAGACTGGCAGCTGATTTCTCAAAAGAAATTATGCAGGACAGAAGGGTTTGGCACAAAATATTCGACGTGATGAAGACCCAGGATCTACAAACAAGAATACTCTATCCAGCAAAGCTATCATTTAGAGTTGAAGGAATGATAAAGAGCTTCTCAAACAAAAATAAGCTAAAGGAATTTATCACCACCAAGCCAATATTAGAGGAAATGTTGGAGGGACTTCTTTAAGGAGACAAAATGTGTATCAAAAACAGGAATAAAGAACGGTAGCAACTACATTCCTATCAATAAGTATCTTAAATGGAAAAGAACAAAGTGCTCCAACTAAAAGAGTGAATGGATGAATAAGAAAACAAGACCCCTATATGCTGCCTATGAGAGACTCACATCAGATTAAAAGATACACACAGACTAAAAGGAAGGGGATGGAAAAAGATATTGCTCTGATAGACCTAGAAGGTATTTAAGTCAAAGAGAGAAAGATAAACACTATATAATTTCACTTATATGCGGAATCTAAGGAACAAAAAAGAACAAACTAATAAAAAACATTCACAAATATAGTGGACGATTTGGTGATAGGGGTTGGGGACTTGGAAAATGGGGTGAAGGGTTAAAGAAGCACAAATTTGTAGCTGTTGGATGGTCTTGAGGATGGGGAGCATGGCATAGGGAATGCAGTTAGCATTAATATGTTGGCTAGATGGAGGGTCAGGGGAGGGAGGAAGAAATTGGGGGATCATTTTGTGAGCTATATAGATGTCTAACCAATGTACTGTATGCTTGAAACTAATTAAAATAAATAAAATACATAATTTAAACTCATAGTTAAATAAATTATATTAAAAGAAAGGTAATAAAAACTTGAAAGTTATCACTAATTATTTTACATCTTACTATTTTCTATGCTGTTGAGATTATTTATGTTCATTGTATCTCAACGGTAAACATTCTATATTACGATATGCAACTGTGTATCTCTTCCCAACTCTCTGTTCAGTGACTTCACATTTGGTAGCTTGAAATTGGTCATGGTGGGAGTATTTACACCAGAGATATTGGCAAATGACATGTCACTTTTATTTTCTTTCTGTTCTTTTTGTTTTTCTTGTACAATGTACCACTACCTACAGTCTGCCAGCTTTCAGTCTTCCTGCTTCTAGGCTCTCCTCTCAGCTGTTTGTCTAGAACAACCCACCATGCTTAATTTTCCTGAACAGGGAAAGCTGAGCATGGTAAAGGAAAGAAATAAAGTTAGAAGAATGTGGTAAAAATTTATAGTTTCGCCTTTAGTAATAGACGAATTTAGCATCTCTGAGCCTCTGGTTTTTTTTATCCTTAAAATAGAACAATATTTCCTTTTTTTCTACCTACCAACAAGATTTTCAGATTAAAATCTTGACATGCTAATGTTTGTGAAAGCTCTTTGAAAAGTGCTATATGTACCATTTTTTTTTTTTTTTTACTTTTTTTAAATAGTAAACACATGCTTTACCCTTTTACTTCCTGGTTTGAGTTTATAAAGGCTTATAACCAACAGAATGGATTTTATATCATACATTGCTGTCTTCAATTTTTCACAGCCTAACTGCCACCTATATTTCCAAGTTAACTTCCAGTGTTTATGTTGGACACTGAAATGGTGCCAGGTGGGGGTGACATCAGTTTCTTAGACAATGTGTACTGCAGACACTGCATTATCATGGTACTTCTTTAACTGCTTGTATTCAGACTGTTCCCAGCTATTTTCATTCTTGTTCTCCAGGAAAAATTATCAATGGATCAGACTGAGTAATAAAGGTAAAACTTAATTATCACACTTTGTTAAAAGCTCTTGTTAAGATGCAAATATTGCAAGTTAATGGAAAAATGTGACATATTAAACCATTGTCACTCATTGATATCTTAACAAGAAATGATTGATTAAATTGCTTAGCCTTTGAGTTGGGCCCTAATTCAGTTAGGTTTTAAGGAAGAACAAGGAACATAGATCAGGGGACAGCTGAAGAAGTTGGAGACCAAGAAAGTATAAACAAGAAACTGGATGCTTTTGATTTTTGGTGGCTTACATACATTTAGATACATTACCAAAGTCTTAATGACACCAAATTTTAGACATCCGTGAAGAAAAGGGGGTAAAAGAAAGAGCACGTGTTTGAAGATTACTACTTCCAAGTACAATTCCTTTCTTTAATAAATGAAATTTCACCCAAGAAAAGTCTCATTTGTTCAAATTTCATTTCCAGATCTCTCTTTGTACACGGTTTTGTTGTTTGTTTCATAATTCTCCTCTCCCTCCATCCTCTTCCTTTTCCTCCTCTTTTTTCGATTTTCTTACCTCTGCGAAGATTATTCTGCCTTATCCATAATAATTAGAAACAAACACTTTAAAATAACTAGAATATCCTACTTATTTACTGTGCTAGCTTCACTAGTTTCCATCATAAATTGTTATGTATTAAGTATGTAGAGGGTAGATGTGCATAACTGCTATGGGATGAGGAGACAGAACATAAGAAAGTTATGATCTCCGCCCTCAAGTAATGATTCAAATGTGATAATTAAGTCAACAAATTGATATAAAGTACTCATTAACCCTCCAGCTATAGTCATTTCATTCAACAAACAGCGCATTGCTGAGTATCATGTGCTGCACTAACAAAATTATGTAAGGATGCTGATTGAGAGTTTACTTATCATTCATAGATCATTTTATATTTGAAGTGGTAGAGACTACACGTAGCAATTATTGCAAACTATAAACTTGTAGTATTTGGGGGCAGTTAGTTTTGAAGAATACTTTTGGTAGTTTGTTTTTTCCTCCAGGAAGGATTCTACACTCATTCTTGATCCTTTCTGACAAAGTAACAGTCACATTAGTTCAGAGATGCTGTTGTTTTACACAGATTGTGTCCTGTAAGATGTGAAGCTCTGGTATTTATAAAAGTTGAATTATGTTATTCTAGTATTTATACCACAAGATTTGAAATGGTATCAGATTCTAAGTCTATATTGGAGAGCAAATCAAATAAATATTTCTATCTGTTCTTTTTATTTTAGCTGGACCAGACCAATTTTGAGGAAAGGGTACAGACAGCGCCTAGAGTTGTCAGACATATACCAAATCCCTTCAGTTGATTCTGCTGACAATCTCTCTGAAAAATTGGAAAGGTATGTTTATGTACATTGTTTATTCGTTGGAAAGAGGAATTAATATTATTTATTACACGGAGAATAGAGAATTGACATTTTAGAGGGCTTAATTCTTAAAATAGCATATTTAAAATTGGAGCATCTTATTTTCTTGCTCAAGTCTTGATCAATTAAGAATTGAACAATGAAAAGATGAAAGAAAAATAACATTTTCCTGATAAAGGACTTTTTTCCTGAAAAATGCATATTTGAATTCTGAAAAGTTACCTGTCTTTAAAAAACATTAAATAGATTTTGTGAAGATTGAAGTAACATCTATATGAAGCAAATTGTGTATATCTATCTCTCAAATCTTAATATTTAAATACAAATGTACATCCTGGAAGTGTTAAGATAATGGCTATTCGATATTTAAAAAAAGTTAAAATTTCATATATTTGAGTACATATTGAATGCTAGGTACAGTGTTTCTTATCAGCCACTCTGGGAAGAAAGCATTCTTATTTCCATCTTACAGAAGAGCAAACCAAGGCTCAAAGAGTTGATGTAATTTGCCAGCTGATGACTGATGGAGCGGTGATTCTAACCCAAGGTCTGCACTTCCGGCCTCTCCAGGAACAGTGTTTCCCATTGTAAAGAAGTCCCCTTTTCTAAGAGTATTGCTCAGAACCCTTTTGATTGCCAGTGATAGAAACCCAACTTATTAGCTTAAGTAAATAAAAAGAAGCAATTTATTGTCTCATGTAGTCTAATTCTGTTAGACTACATGAGCCAATGTTAGGTAGAGACTGACCTTAGAGACACAATGGAACCAGGGACTCAAACGTCACCTGGTGGCATTTGCTTTGTGCTGGTTTTATTCTCTCAGATGAGTTTCCTCTATGCAGTAGGTCCTCAGAACTCTTTGCCCATCTGTTTACAGACCACAAAAGACAGGGCCCTTTCTCCTTGGTCAAATGCAAAAAATTCCAGAGACCCTTGAGTCACAGTCTCATTCCTTAGACCAACCATAGTCTATGAATGAGCTAGACAGGGTCTTGTGCTAGCATCACAGTGTCTGATACTGGGTAAAAGGGAGAGGGGAGGGGGAGTTGGCAAAATTAAAATAAATAAAAAATAAATACAAAATTATTGCATCAAAAAATTGATTAGACTTGCAATTTGGTTACTGTATTTTTATTAAAGTCATTTCATTTTTTTTTTTTTTTTTACATTTTAAAGGCAAAGTAAGATATTCAACCTTATTTTTCTTGATTTTAATCAAAGAATTTGGCTAGTATGAGTAGCAAATTCACAATTCCAAGATGAAGGACCAATTCCTATATCTCTGCCAATTCCTTCTTTTGGGCTACAAATTGTTCAAGTCCCACCCATTCAAAAAACAAAAAATTCCCCAACCTTGTCTTCCCCTCAGGTCACTAGCTCATTCTTTTTCTTTTTTTTCTTTTATAGCTATTTCTCTGCTCTCCTGGTCTCTTCACTTATTCACCTTTTATTTACATCTCAGTTCCCTCAGATATGGTTTTCATGTCCACCATGTTCCTAAAACCACATTGATCAGAGTCACCAGAGGCCTCTTAATTATCATATATAATGACATATTCCTACATGACTTCAGAGTTGACTACTTCTTTTCACCTTGAAACCATTTCTTTGGCTTTCTCATTTGACTCTTCCTTTGAAGGAGGAGGCTGGGTTTGCCTCCATATTTAGCTTATTACTTTATTGCGAGTCGCCGAATGATATGGATGGGAGGCCAGCTCCATGTGTGTGAGTGAAAGAGTACAGAAGAGGTTATGGAGGTGGATAGATGGGATAGGGTAATGAGCATTATAAATAGTAAGTTTCTGGGGGAAGCCAGTGTTCACTCACAGAGATTGCCAAGCTTGCCTTCAAATCTCAGCTGTGTGTTCTCTCTTTGAAGGAACCTAGAATTACCTCTAATAATAGATTGATAGAGATAAGAATAGCTGTTGATCAAATGCAAAGCTTTTATTTAGTTATGTAGTTCTAGCGTGTGGTTCATGAAATTTTTTTTAAATCTCTGTACAGTTTAAAAATGAATGAAGGTAACATTTAGAGATGTATTTTATCCTCTTGGGAAAAAAGAGAGAGCTTTTACTAATAGAAAGTAGTGACATAACTTAAAATCAGTATAATCAGCTGACAAACCTATAGCATTTAAAAGAAAACAAAACATATATTTATATAGCAACCATTTTCAGACTATTTAATTTATATGATTATAATATATAGAAGATATAGAATTTGATTCTATTCTAATCTTCCAAAGTCTTACTCTAATAAATGATTTTAGTAGTTAAAAATGAAGTTTGATGAGAATTGTTTCATACCTCTACATTTAAAAATAAAGTCTAAATAACAAGTAATGTTAAACCACAGACAAATCCATCTGAACTTTTATCTTGTTTTTGATTTGATGGTTAAATTTTGTAAAATTTACAGTTCTAAACAGGTAAAAATCAAGAAATCAAGGGAAAAAATTAAATATTTGTTTATTTTTCACCTTGTTCAAACACAGCAATGTTTATTCATGAGTCATACTTTATTTGTCCACATTTTATGCCACTTTAAAGAAGCCCAGAATCTTTCTTTAATAAATGTAATGTGGCCTTTTCATGAAATCAACTCTCTGAAAATTGATATATAGTAGAGCATTGAATTCTGCCAAATGTCTGACAGAGCGTTGGTGTTGGAAGGTCTCCACAAATTTTCATCTCTTTAGTCATTTGATTATAAGGGAAATAGAACAACTTAAGTTTTTGCATAATCAAATCATCTTATTGGTCCCACTTTTTATTCTTTTGCAGAGAATGGGACAGAGAGCTGGCATCAAAGAAAAATCCCAAACTCATTAACGCTCTTCGGAGATGCTTTTTCTGGAAATTTATGTTCTATGGAATCTTATTATATTTAGGGGTAAGGATCTCATTTGTAAAATCATTATGGATAAAATAATTATTAGGTAAAATTCAGCCAATTACATATATGGACGTTGGTAATATTTTGAAATCAAATCTGCATGCTGAATTGTTTCAAGGAAAAATAGCAACGTTTTAAAATTTGGCAGTGAAGTATTCTTGAATGTGTTTTCTTAGTCTCTTACATTTTTATCAGTGTGAAGGGAGCCCCATGCCTGAAAACCCTAGGCTTTGTGGTGTTTGGGTGCAATCTGGGAGGTTCCTGAGCTGCTGTGAAATGTGACTCTGATCTGTTACTTTTTACGTCACAGAGCCTCATTTAGAATCCTAGTTATAACCTGTTAAATGCAATGGCAAATTGAAAAGTTACTTAGTCTTCAAGGAAAGATTGTGCACAACATTTGCTTTGGGATGCAAAGTGCCATCTGTGTGAGCTTGTTATTATATTCATATTGGTCTCAATGCTTTGAAGAGTCAGTGGTGCTATAGTGTCTCCCAAAGAGATGCCATACAAGTTACATTGTTTTAAGAATTTGTAGTTCAAGCACACTAAGAAAAATACAGTTAAAAATTTTTATCTTGACAAAAATAACCACATTTAGGTCCAGAATGTTTTGTGATGCTCTTGATAATCTCCTAGAAAAATTCTTCTGGCTTTTGAAATTTATCTGTCTATCAACTATCTATCTATATCTATCTATCTATCTATCTGTCTGTCTATCTATCTATCTATCTATCTATCTATCTATCTATCTATCTATCATCTATCTATCTATCATCTATCTATCTATCTATCTATCTATCTATCTATCTATCTATCTATCTATCTATCTATCTAATCTTTCTATCTCTCTATCTCCTGTAGAAACCTGCAACAGTTTGGGGGTGAAAATATTTTGTTCATAAATATAAGATAGCTGAAGAATTAACTATCATTTAAGATATCTTTGAGGTGATTTTTCTCAATGAGAGCACTCACAACTTTGGGAAACTATTTTATCCATAGCTTCTGGCTCTATTTGTCTTAATTTTTAAATATATATTTTGTTGGTTGCTTTAATGACTATATTCTACACATTCAAGTTAGTATATAACAAGTACAATTCACTCTGGTCATATCATATAAGAATGTAACATTCTCAAAAAATCATTTGGATCGAAGTAAATGATACTTCAAACAAATGTTATGTCATGATTAAGGTTGTGGTGAAACTATTTTCCTTAGTTATAGTCTTCATCTCTTGCTGCTTCCATTGATTAACATAAGCACAGCTGAAAAAGAAGAATCTGGAAGAGAGGCCTCATTATCAAGCCTCTTTATTCTCTGCCTAACCTGTGAAATAATTTATCTACCAGCCTAGAAGTTTCATGTGAACAAAAGCATTCACCTAAACATGAAAGTTTAGATGATACACAAATATATTTAGTGAAATTATTTTTTGGCCTGGTGTACACAGACCCGAAATAAACATGATATAATTTAATATTTATTGTACCTAATCTGTTCCAGGTTTAGCATTAAGCCTTTTATGCATATTATTTTACATAATTCTCCTAGTAGCTCCATGGAGCAGATATTATTATCTCTAATATACAGAAAGGAAACTCAGAATCCGGTAAATTTGAATGATAGCCAGGTCCAAGCCTAGGACCCAAGCCTAGAACCTTTCCAATATATTAGATGATAATTGCTACATAATTATGTTTGTGATTGTCTGCTGAGTTTCTTTGCAACTTCTCAGGAGGCACAGGTTATCAAAAACGTGAAGGTTGAGGATTCTTCCTGGGCCACCTCAAGGGCAAATCTGAAGAAAATTCACAGCATAAAGCAGGATGGGGAACCAACTAGAATCTTCTCACTTATTTATACTGAGGGAAGGAACTGTGTGAAATCCACCCAAAAGCCAGTAGTGCTGAGGGTCAAACTTATAAACAAAAGTAAGGAGTAGAAGAATGAAGTGGGTGTGGAGAAGGACTAATTTTTAAACTTCTCAAGTTTAGAGATATCTCAGCTGTAGGAATCTTAAATCCTTTCATGGTGTACTGATTACCCACAGGTGGGAGTGAGGGGAGAGGTATTCCTGAGCTAACCTGAGCCTTGGGCTACAGGTCTAGAATTGGCAGAACATTTGAAAGGCAAAGTTTATTTCCAACAGCTCAACTTCTGATAACCAACAGAATATTATTGGTGAGGAAAAGAACTGATGGCAAAAGTAGGGGAAATGTATATGGTGAGAGGGCATGGAGAAAAAAATTAACGTTGACAATGGCACAAATGTGGTCATGCTGTAGGTTTCTTGTCCTTGTCACAGGAAAGGCCTTTCAGGGGCCATGTAGTTTTAAGCAGTGAAAATACTGAAAACTTTAAGTGTTAAAGAATTTAAATAACCATTGTGGTGGTGAAGAGGAGTGCCACTTTTCAGGGTATGTGATCTCGTGACTCTTTTCTTTTTATTTTTTTTTGGTTGCTTACAGGAAGAAAAGAAGGGGAGAAAATTTAGCTGTTATAAAGACCTCTGTCTTTTTAAACAACTTATAAATGCCTCAGTATTTTCTGGGCATTCCTTCTTTCCTCTGTATGTGTTATTCTGGTAATTTTTAAGTTCCATTAAATGAACAGTGATTCTAGAACTGGCTGTAACACTACCGTTGGTAAAGGTAGATTCTTTTGTCCTGTACATTCTTAGTCCCTCTAAATCAGGTTAACTGATTGATTTTAGTCTCGGTAGAAAAGTACTATAAAACTTGCTGTTGACCGTGAAAAGTTAAGAATAAAGGAAATGTCATCATGAAGAAGCTTGTCTGTCTGCTAAATTGAAGTCATTTTAAATCGCATTAGCCACGGCCTCTCATCATTGACTATGTACTTGTTTTTTCTCTGTTTAATTCAGCAGCCACATATAACATTATCTTTAGCATTTAAGACTCTCAACGTAGAAGAAAAACCGGCAGTTGAAAAACTGTGTCAGAGTCAATAAGGATGGGGGAGGGAAGCCAAGCGGAGGGAGTTCTATAAGTAGATTACTGAGAGAATATGGTCATCACAAAACATTTATTATAAAAAATTCATAAATGTTCACTCAAAAATATTCTTGATTCCTAGGCAGCTCTGGGCCTATTCCCACTGTCAAATTGAGCTACATGTCAGTGCAACTTGAGTCAAACTACTTTTATTCATTACATCCCAAGAAGTTTAAGGGCATAAAGGAGAAGTCCTAGCGTTCATGTTACTAGAATTCACAAGTCCCGTAGTCTATAGTGCAAAGAAAGATGTTTGCCCTTTACATTTTGACAGACATTGGGTAGATGTTTGTATTTAAGCATACTGCTAAAGAAGGGAGAAGGTTCTGAGGAATTCTACACACAGATAGCCTCTGGCTTAGGCCACTTGGACTTATGACCTTTCACCTAAGGACAGCTGCCTCTAACAAATTTTCTAGACGCCTGTCATGAAGGATTTCTTTTTCCGTTTCCTTTCTGTCTCTGCCTCCTGACATGTCTAGCTGCTTCTCTAACCCCACCAGTGACTCGCACGCTATACTCCTTACACTCACCCTATATCTTGAATATTTCTACCCCTGCTACAACTCCATTTCTAAGACACATGCTGCACTTCTGTGCCACTCACAGCATTCTGAACTTTCTCTCACTTCCTATGACGAGATGGAAATTCATGGTGTTTGGCTTTTCTTGAAATATAAGGAATTTTACTTCGATCTTTAGAGTAACCGGGAACCCCACCCCAGATAATGTGATTGAACTGGTCTGGAATGGGCCCTGGAATAATAAGTAGTACTCTTGAAAAATTCTTCAAGTGCTTCTTGTAATGTAATGTTAGTGCCTTTTCATGCCATTAGATGTTTTTCTACCTAATCATTTTAATGTTTAATGAGTCACGTGCCTGTACCAAAATTAATTTTATCAATTCGTCATCATTGAATATTTAGATTTCTTCCAATTTTTCACTATTGTAAATAGTCCTTCAATGCACATCATTTTAAAAGCTAAATTTTAGCAGATTTTGCAATTGCCTTCCAGAAAAGATATATTAATTTACTTTCTTGATTCTAAAGTATCAAAATTCAGTCCTCATCAACAATAGGTATTTTTTAAAATGTTTCCAAATTGCTCAGTGAAATAAAGTGTATTATTTTTACTTTCATTACATTCAGTTCCTATTGAGTTTAAATAGTTTTTATATATT